>NW_023505333.1:0-293000 GCF_004664715.2 Peromyscus leucopus | reverse complement strand
AGCACCTATAGGGGAATAGATCCGAGATACAGTCAATATTGAATCTCATAACCATGATGATGTTTGGATAGGAGAGGTGGTTTCCAGAAGAATGAAGAAAAATCAAAATGTCTGGTGTTTTAATTGTGGCAAACAAGATAACCTAAAAAGGGATTGTAGACAAGGTATTCCTAGAAACATTGTTTTTTTCTAGGAATAATCCAAACAAAAAGCCCTCCCTTCTGGAGTATGCAGAAGGTGTAGCAAAGGCCAACACTGGACCAATGAATGCAGATCAACAAGGGACACACAGGGTAACCCTTTGCCATTGGGAAGCACCTTAGGGGGGCTCTCACAGGCCCCCATGCCAAATTTGGTTAGGTCATTCCTTGTAACTGTGTGGGAAACATTGCCTTCCCAGAGCAATTAAAGGACTTAATGCCTATTGTTAAAAGCCATACTGCTCTGGATGATAGAAGAGCTTTAGTAAATAAAACAAAAATTTCAGCTGGGTAGCAGTGGCACATGTCTTTAATCCCAGCACTCGGGAGGGAGGCAGAGCCAGGCAGATCTCTGTGAGTTCAAGGCCAGGCTGGTCTACAGAGTGAGATCCAGGACAGGCACTAACACTACACAGAGAAACCCTATGTCGAAGAAACAATTTTTTTTTTTCAGGAGAAACCATAAATCAAAATTGATAAGACTAGATTTGAACAAGAGAGGCTTCTTGATTAGAAGAGGGGATAGTTTATCAAACAGCATGACCATCCAATCTAAACTAACTTATAAAACTAACAAATGCTTTTCATTTGATCAGATATAACTTGCCAAAAAGGAAACTCCCCAAAGTTAAGTTGGGAGTGTTTTGTTTTTGTCTTTCCAGGAAAATAAAATCAACCATCTTGAGGAATTTAAAGACCTTTGGACAAATAAGCATGCAAAGAAGAAGGGAGAACTACTCAGAAAAAAATTTCCAAGAAAAGGAGTAATCTAAACTAATGCGATCTCTGAAGTCTCCAAAGAGATGATAGGATCCCACAACGATGATTCCACCTGAACTATGGTAACTCCACTAATCTGAAAAACACCACCTAAAGATCCACTTTGGACTATAAACTGCTCAGGACAATTCAATTCAAGGTGGCTGGCTGAGATTATCCAGCCTCACAGACTACTCTAGCCAAGACGACACAGGCCAGCACTTTCCCATTATACAGAGACTGGATAACAAATGATATAGGACTAGCTCTCTCAGGACTTGACAATTAACCTATTTTCTTTTTCAGGGTCCTCTGAAGATGCCATTGCCCCCAGACAGCAAGAAGTAATTTTAAGAATATTAAGCCCACATTCCCAAGAGGTGGGATGGATGGTTTTTGGTCATTCAGTGGGTTATGGAAATTTGTCATTGTTTAGGGTGGTTGGTTACAAGTTTTAATGGTCAGGAGAAAAGCTAAACAAAGGAGATTAGAATCAGGGATCTTGTTCTAAAAAGAAAAACATCTGACTCTGGGTTTTTATTTAATAAGACTAATTAGGATCACGATTCAGCCAGGTGTGGTGCACATCTTTGATCCCAGCACTGGGAAGGCAAAGGCAGGAGAATCGCTTTGTGTGGTTAAATTACATATGGTGACTGTGGTGGTCAGTCTTGACTGTCAACTGGACTGAACATGAAATCAACGAAGAGACACAGCTCTGGGCAGACCCCGGCAGGATTAACTGAGAGGTGAGAGGTGCTCACAAAGAGACAGAATCCTCAGCAGCAACCCAGACATGCAGAGAGGCTGCACAAGAGCAGTGTTGTCTCCTGCCAGTGAGCACAGCCGTCCCACAGCCTCGTCATCCACTGCCATCAGAACTCAGCTCCATCGGCCTTCCAACTGCACAGAAGACCAGCAGCTCTCGGGTCCCCAGGTCATCACCACCCTGGACTGCTGAGGCATCCAGCTGTGTACTGACACCATTACTAGGGTCTCGGTCCCCCCAGTGTGCAGCCAGTCATTGTTGGGCCACCCAGCTCACACCAGATAAGCCAATCTAACAGACAGCCTTTTGGAATATATGCTCATCATGTAGGTTAAGTTCCTCTACAGAACCCTGGTGTTTATTATTTTCAAGCCAAGAAGGTTCTATTAAACTCTCCTCAAGGGTTTTGGTTTTCTGTCACTGGTACCTGACTCCTACCTGAATGCAGAGGTTATACCTGTGCAGGCATCTCCCCATTGCATGTGCACAGGAAGGTAAATCTAGTCACCAATCCTTCACACACATTTCCTCAGATTACACTTCAATGCAGTCTGCCAAACCAAGCTCAAAGACACTAACCCTTAGCTGCACCGTATCTCAGTGGGGTGTTTATCCATGGCAGGGGCTGTAATTCCAGCCTGACAAAAATGTAAATTAAAAACTCTAAGAGGAATTTTCAAGGAAACCTCTCCTTACTTCATACGGTAGCCTTCTGCTGAGAAAGCATGCATGCTCACAGTCAACTTCAGGACTCCAGGGAAGGGACACTCAGCCACTGTGCCTGAGGAACTAGGATGAACCAGGATCACCCAGGTCTCACTAGGCCTTGTTCCAATTTCAGCACATTTGTATAAAAAAACAAACCAAACAAAAAACACAAAAATTTTTGCCCCATCTCCTCCTCGGTGTCTACCATAAGGACCAGTAAAGACAATCCATGTGGAACTTGCTGTGAACTAAGAATCATTGAATCTGCTGTACTGAAATACTGCTACTTAACTGAGTATAAGCAACTACTTTACTTTTCAGGAAACATCCTTTCATTTCCAAGAAACCCTATCAACCAAACAAGCAATAACTATGTTTTCCCTCCTTTGCATCTAAATGACATCATGAATCATGAAACATCCAGCCCATCTCCACGCAGAATAACCCTTTATCACCAGCGCGCCTTTTCTGAAGTGGTCACTTACTGGTAAACAAGGGCACCCCTTCCCACACGTCTATTTTTCTCACAGCAGCCTGTCACTGTCTTCGGTCACTGTCTCTGCACTCTTCTTTTATTATGGATGGCCAGTAGAATGGCAGCCTCATGGAAAAGAACTCTACTGCTTCATCCACCCCGGCACTGCGAGCCCCTGAGCCCTGGGTAAACACACAGCTCAGCATGTGTTTTCAATAAAATGATCTACTTTGATACAGAGTATAGGATCATCTTTATAAAAATAACCTACCTTCTGAAATTATACTGGAATCTTCTATGGCATTATCTAAAAAATAATAATAATAATAATAAACCAAACATATTAACTCACCTTCACTTAGATTAGTGGTTCTCAACCTTCCTGATGCTGCAACCCTTTAATACAGTTTCTCATGTTGTGGTAACAGCCCCCCGGCCCCCCCTCCCTCCAACCATAAAATTATTTTGTTGCCACTTCATAACTGCAATTTTGCTACTGTTATGAATCATAAGGTAAATACCTGTGTTTTCCACAGGTATTTTGACAGGTAGCCCCTGTCAAAGGGTCTTTGACCCCCAAATGGGTTGTGACCCACAGGTTGAGAACCACTGACTTAGATCCCTAAAGTGGCTAAAATCCACTCAGAAAGCTTTGTCTAGGTTATATTTCCTTATGGGAGACTCCTGAGTATTTCACCACAAAATCAACTTTAATTCTTAATTGTATTCAAAAGTTTAATCAAAGAGACTAATCTTAGTCTTCTGATGTAAAATAAAAATTCTTCTGTGCCTATGTGTTCTACATCCTCACATTCACCAGCCAAGGATCAGAAACACCCAGGGAAAAAGGAAAAGTGAACCTGTACAGACCCTGCTCTCTTGTCATTAGTTCCTTCCCGGTAGAAGGAACTGACCTACAGACATAGCATTCCAATGGCATTCCAGGGGGGTGATGCAGGGGTGGTTCAACGTGCTTGGGAAAACACACACAGGTTACAGGCTGCAGAGGCCTTGCTTTTTAGACAGGGCCTGGAGTATTTTCGGGTTTGGAATCTGTGGGCCATCCTAACACCAATCTCACTGTAGACACCATGTTTGACAATTCCTAGTGACTTCTTAGTGGCTTGAAAAATCTTCTATCTCTTTTTGCTCCACAGCTATGCAGGTAAAAATACACAGTTAACATTGGAAAAACTCACCTGAAATCTCTATCCCTTCGTTTTCTGAATGTTCATATACTATGGAAGTAAACAGAAAAAACAATCAGGTAGCACCAAGTAACAGTGACAACCAACAATGTCCTTCTTTCATTCATAAATGTTTTAACTCCCAGGCTCCCTCTCTAACAATGTGTATTACAGAGGCAGGATGGGAGGAATGGGGCTGAATGATGTAAAGCAAACAGTCTGGGCTCAAAGTTTAGCCACTGGGCAGCCACGGGAGATGGTAACTTCATATGTTCCTTCTTGCACAGAGGCAAGTACAAGCTCCTCCCCTAGTCAGCAAGATTAGCTGGTTGATGCGGATTCTTCTTTCTGTTTGCTTCCTGTCTGTGTGAGCTCTAGCCTGCTAATTATCCTGGATCTCAGTTCTTACCAGGCAGTCTCTAGTTTGCATAGGGATTGGTCCTCAGATGGTAACCTGGGGACATGCATCCCTGCTGCTACCCTCTTAGCAGGAACTGGCTGATGGGGCCTTTGATTTACCATGGTAACCAGGGCCCAGTGCCTGTCCCTGCTGCCATCTGTTGCCACAGGGCCTGGAGTTTCTGTGCTTTGATGCAAACAGTGTGTCCCCATGGCCCTCCCCCACACCCAGCAGCAAGCAATTTCCTGTCAACTGACCTTCTAAAATGCTTCCAATGTCTGGTACACCAAAAACAAACCTCCTAGTCTGCCTCAGTGGTAATAAATCTATCCATTTATACATAAAGGAAGAACTGCTTTTGAGTATTGACTATGTTTTAGACACTACTGGAGGACAACCATGCCACCTGGCAGTTAGCACTTAAACAGGCACAAACAAACCTCTACAGACTCCGGGAGTGAAGCCAGATCTTTCCTGGGCCAGGTGACTTTTGCCCTGCCCTTCTACCTCAGTCAGATTTCTTCAGTGACTGACAGGGACCTCTCTACTCAACCCACTCCCATGAGTGCCTGAAACGACCCCCATGAGCACAGCGACAGCATTAAACTCAGGATACTTCTAAGCCCCACCCTAAAGGATCTCTTAGCAATAGGCCTTGCTCCAACATCCACCCTGGGCTTGCAGGGCTCTCTCCTTTCTCATTCTTGATCTTCTCCATCACCCAGTCCTTTTAAGAAAAGGTAGTACTACCAGGTAGTAGAGGTGTGCTCCTAGACACAGGATCTACCCTTGACCCCACTGTCCTCGTAATCACGCAGTCCTTTTTTATTCCAGGCAGTAGAACCCTGCTCCCCAACACAGGACCTACCCTTGATCCCATTGTCCTCTTATTAGAGGATTCACAGCCTGGCTCCAATCACAGGAATCCCCGAGCACTGGACTCCACTGCAAGGTGAACACCATCAAATGGTTTTCTCTGGTCTCACCTCTTGGGGAGCTCAAACACCCTCACTATCAGTTTGCATGAAACTGGGCTCAAGAATTCTTTGTCTCCCAGTTTCTCTTTTCTTAGAAAAAAGCCCACCATTCATCAAGCCGGCAGAGGAGTCACCGTTCCTGGCTCCTTGTTTCCCGACTTCCCATCTACTACATGCTGCAAGCCCTAACAGTTTTACCCTCTAGACACTGCTCAGCTATGACCACCGCCCTCCACCTTTACTGCCACCACCCCGCTTTCCTGGCATTAACCGCCATCACTGCCATCCAATCTGTCCACTGAACAGTAGCAGAGCAGCACACAGCTCGAACGTGGCTCCTAGAAGCACCAGGCCCACCAAACATCCCTTTCTGGAACTTTTATCTCCTGTGGGTCCTCAACTGACCTAAATATGACTTAGAGGCCAGGTCAGACTTCAATCACGACCATCACCTAACCATCTCTCCACTGCGGCCCCTTGTCTATCTCCAGCTCATTATCTGCAGACGCATCAGCGTATTCAGGATGCAGATCTGACGTTGCAGTGCCCCTGCGTGCCACCCCAAGAGACGAAGTTGTTCTTGACTTGTCTACACATCTCCTCTGGACATGGATCACAGAGTCATTTTAGCTCCATCCCTCTCTCACCCCACACAATCCATAAACAGACATCACCAACCACACCCATCTCCATGGACCTAATCCACAAGCCAGCCTGTCTTTTATTAGAGACTGCCCGCAATGAACTGGCTCCACAAGTACCTGTCAGCTAACAGAAGGCTGCACTAGAATCACGGGCTAATTCCTTCCTCCTGCCACACTATAATGTCTGTAAGAACACCAAACACATGTGTCCTTTCCAACAGCTGCTCCAGCGCCAGTGCTACTGATAGATAACATGTAAATAAGTAACTCAGTGGCTAGCAAGGCTGTGACATCACTTCCTAGGCTGTGCACTGTAGGCTTGATGCTTGCAGGGACATCTGTGAGGTGGAAAGGCATGTGTTTACATGCAGAGTTTGCAGAGGTTCTGCAGAGTTTGAGGGAGAATGGACATGAAGTTCTTCCACTATTTCTACTGATGAAGTTTCACTTTATATATAGCAAGGCAATGCAAAGCATCCTACCAAATCCTGGTGTCCATTTAGGTAAGGTCATAGTCATTAACTCCTGTTAACATTTTAAAATAACACTTACTATGCTGGGCGGTGGTGGTGCGTGCCTTTAACCCAGCACTTGGGAGGCAGAGGCAGGTGGATCTCTGTGAGTTCGAGCCAGCCTGGTCTAGAGAGCAAGTTCCAGGACAGGCACCAAAACAACACAGAGAAACCCTGTCTCAAAAACAAAACAAACAAACAAAAAAATTGCCATTGAGTGTGATATCCAACCTAAGTCTTGTTCCATTTGATTTAGATTCCTCTAAATCTGAGCTAGTCTGAACACTGTAGACCAATCACGTTTTTTTAAAACCATGACAATGATTGGAAGAATGCAGAAAAATATCCATATCTTATCTCTAGAAATAATCTTTAATGTCTAAATTCCATTTCTCCTTCAAATTCAAGACTGAAAATTTAATGCTATCTCAATGGCCAAGTTTTTTAATTTTTTAAAAAACTGTATGCAAAGACAACCTAAGCTTATCATTTATATCCCAATGGAAACAGCCATTATAGATAGTGATCTTGATACTTTCTCAAATCTTAAACATATACATAACAAATAGCATGTCACACCTACACACAGACTGTTATTTTCTTTTCTCTGTGCACTTTGCCAGCTCTCAAAAAGTTGTAATTCCTTCAAGTAGGGCTCCCATAACCTCAGAGCTCACAGATCTGAATATATATCTTAAACAGGAATATAAAAATAGTTAACATTTGTATCAACAGATAAGAATCCATAACAGTGCAAATTATCTAAGGCTGCTATTTTACTAAATTTGTTTACTAGTACATACAGTAATCTACCATAATATCTTATACCTATCCATTCATTTCTTCTTTTCCTTTTTTTTTAAGAGAATACTGAGTCTAATATTTTCTTCCACCCCCAACCCTATAACCATCATCCATAACCCTGAGAAATATGAAACTTAGGAGAAGGGGCGTTGTTTTCTTAGAATTGCTTCCTGCTGTTTAGGGGGTGATGGTATCTCTGTTGGGCTACTGTGAGAAAGCTCAGATAGTTAAATCTCACTTAGACTAACTGTAGGTTCTGGAGCAAGTCTTAGAGTAATGGTAAGATTGTCTGAAATTCTGGCAAGAAGTGTAGTATTGGGCTTCTGAGACATTTCCATTTGGAAGTTTGTCTTCTTGGCACAAAATGGCCTACTGGGCAAAGAACTGCCCTTGCCTCGACTGCTGACAGTACAAATGCAATGCTGTCCTTTCTGGATAAGTGGGACACAAGGAAAGCGACCACTGTACTCTGCCAAGACAAGGTAAGATGGTCTTTCAGATTCCTGCTTCTGAAAATGGCTGTCAGATATTCTAGGTCTGCAGCCAATTTGAATGCACCAACAATGCTAAGAAACATTAGGTGACTGTCCAGGCTGCCAGCTATGGTGTATTTTATTTGTACTGAAATGTGATTTTAATTGTATGTTAATAAATAAAGTTGCCCGGGGGTCAGAGCTATTAGAGCCATAGCAAGAGCGTGGCGGTGGTGGCACACACCTTTAATCCCAAGCACTTTGTAGACAGAGCTAGGTAGATCTCTGTATGTCAAGGATATAACCAGCATTGAGAGACACACGCCTTTAATCTCAATACCATAAAAGACCTGGAGGGCTGTACATACAGACGGTGACGAGAGAGTCAGGTGTTTAGGTTTACAACCAATGAGAAGGCAGAACAGAAAGACTATATAAAGACAAACACACAGGAAGAAGATCTTTTTCGGAGAGGTAGGACCACCACAGGAGGAAGGGTAAGATTTTAGCTCTGAGCTCTGACCTCTTGGCTTTCTTCTTTGCACTGGTTCTATGTTTCTTATTTAATAAGACGGTTGGTTACATCTACAGCCAGCTGTCTCGTCTACTCTTGCAAGATTCCCAAAAGTTGCTTGCATCCATCTACATTTCTTAGGGACCATTATGTTCCTTCTCAGTCTTTGATGGGACTGAAGACTAGCAGTTATAGTTACAACTTCTGTGTGTGTGTGTGTGTGTGTGTGTGTGTGTGTGTGTGTGTGTGTGTGTTGTAATATCTTAGATAGAACATATAAGTTATTAGATTCAGGTTCTTTAGGATAGGACACCTTTTGGAATGATCTTTATAAACATGCCATTTACCTATGCTCTATACTTCTCTGGACTTTAGTATGTGTTTCTTGCTTGATATTGTTCGCATTGGTTGTAGTTCCATCTTATCTAGGTCATTATCCCTCATTATTTCTGGACAATATTTGATAACCATTCCTTTGTATATAGTTTGTATTAGTTTAGAACCTTCTTATTTACACAAAAAGGGGGAGGTGTAGTGGGTAGCCATTCCAGCTTTGATCTGGAAGTTTCGAACCCCCATTGAGGCTTTGGCAACTGTCACGCCTACAAGGCAGGGCCAAGGGAGGCACCTGGAGACCCGAAGATCTGGATGGGCCAGCGCTCTCTCGGCTCCTGGACCCTTGACAGTGAGGTTGACCGAGCAGAGCTCCAGAGAACATCCGTTGGACTGCAATACACATTCCCAGACCCCACGACCTACCTATCCTTTTTGTAAGTTACCCACTAAATAAATCTTCCTTTTAAACTACGTGGAGTGGCCTTAATAATTTCACCAATAATGAATAAATTTTAAACAAATAAATGGCTAGGGTTAAGAAATATTTACAAACCTGGTTCAGCATAGTCTTGGTGTGTTGCTTCCTCTGGAAAAAAAATGGAGATTTAAGACAAAATAAGCTGTGTAACTAAAGAAAAATGAAAAAAAAATACTAAAAAACCTTATCTTAAACACAAAATATCTAATTGATGTTGCAGTTACAAACATGTGCCTCTCTCCAAAGGGAATGAATGTAAAAGAAGGAAAATTATTCTCATAAAAATTCCTGCTAATAACCTATAAAAACTTAGCACTAGGAGTTTGTGGCTCACTTTGTCACAGTGGACTGTCAGTAGGAGGAGACAAGCACACGATATTCCTTTAATAAACTACCTTTGATACAGGACAAAAAAGTTCTACTGAAACTGCATCTTTAGTCTTGACAGAAAAAGCCACCAAATAAACACAGTAGCACTGAAGACCCTTTCATGATTGAAATGCGAATGGCAATGCCATCAATACCTGCACCCTGCTGTGGCTCATCAACCTCTCTTGCTGCTTTGCTAGGATCTAAAAAAAGAAAAGAAAGATTTTTGCCTATAGCAAACAGCACACATATCACAGACACCATTCTAGAAGAGTATATACATTAATTCTAACCTGGAAAAACCTTTATAAGGTAGATACTGTTGTGCCTTGGATATAAAATGTCCCCAAAGCTCCTGTGTTGGAGGCTAGGGTCCCAGTCAGTGGCACTACGGAGAGGTGATTGATCATAAGGTGTTAACCTCATCAATGGATTAATCCATCAATGAATTTATAGCTGAATGGGCTGTTAGGAAATGGGGCCTTAATAGAGGATATAGGTCATTGTGTCACTCGGGGTCGTTGAATATAGCTTGCCCTCCCTTCACAAGCTTTTGCTGCCAGGTATCATGATGGGAGTAGCCTCACTCTGCCATCTGCTCCTGCTGCATAACATTCTGCTTTGCCTCAGGCCCAAAGCAATGGAGCTCATAAACCCAACCTAAAACACAGGATTCTGGGCTAGGAAGTAGTGCAGTGGTAGAGTGCTTGCCTAGTACTTAGGTGGCCCTGGGTTCAAACCCCAGCATCACCACTAAAAATAACAAGAATAATAATGAAAATCTGATTCTATGAGGCAGAGCATGGTTTGATCCTGCTATCCACACCAGGATATATACTTAGGGAGTCTACGTCTATATACAACAGACACCTGCACGTCTACATTTGCTGTGACCCTATCTACAATAGCTAACTCATGGAGTCAGCCTAAGTGTCCAATGATTAGATATAGACAATGAGGTATATATCAAGAGTGATGTTTCGTTTCACCATAAAGAACACAACTTTGTCATTTGAAGTCAGTGGATTGAACTGAAGATGTCAAGTTAAGTAAAGGAAGTCAGAATCTGAGAGACCAATGCGTTTGCTCTCCTGTGAAAACTTTAAGGGAGGAAAGGAAGGGGAGAGAGAGGGAAAGAAAGGAAAAGACAAAATTTGAGAGCAGGAGGAAGACTATTTGGAAAAATGGAGAAAGGAGAATGATGGGAAAGCCAGAGAAGGGTGGACGGTAGGAGTGTGTATAAATATATTAATGTACACAGTACAAATGGATGAAAATATCATAATGAAAGCCAGTATGTTAATGAAACTGAAAAATGGTTTCATCCTTGAAAATTACCTCTCTGCTATTGTGTCTCAGCAGTAAGAACTGACACATGTACTACTACTCTCTTTAATAAAGTTTAACACACACAGAGTCCCACAAGCTGCTGTCTAGTTGCCCAAGATGGCTAAAGAGCAGATAAGGTGTGCAGCCTCCTGCCTCTGACATCGCGCTCTCTTCCATTCCAGGCCCCTTTAAAGGAGCCCCAGTGTGTGAAGAAAGGCATCCTTTTCTCTCCATTTACCTTGTACTGTTACATGATATGCAGAAAACCCTGTCATCTAGGGAATATGAGCAACTGCAAGAATTGTGAATCACCTCTGTGGGAAATCAGAGTAAAACCATTTCACTGCCTTGAGCCGTCCTAAGTCACAACCTCCAACAGAATAATACATTGGTAATTTTAATATTTACAGACCTGAGCGTTCTTGCTCATGCATCATCTCTTCTACATCGTTTGGATGGTCCTGGGATGCTATAAATTAGGAAAGGGAAGTTAAAAATGTCTCAAATAAGGTTTATATGTGATAACCTAAAACCAGAAAGCCACAAATCCTGTGATCTACTATGTTCACTCAGAGAACAAACTTACATGAACTATACTTAATGCCAAATAAAAAGATAAGGCAGTTTCCAATAGCAATGAATTTCTAATCCATGCATAAAGCACCAGAGCTATAGTCTCATGTGGCATGTCCAAATTCAGCTAGTCAGCCGTTCACAACATATGAGGACAGTGCAGGTCAGTCCTCTGCCACAAAGGAGCACTGTACAGAGAGTCTTACCAGACTGGCTCCAACTGTAACAGTCAGTGTTTACAGATCTATAGCACTGAAGGGAATCGGTCCTAAAGACCACTCAATAACACCAAGAGTCATTTGCTCTGATACTAGAAGGAAAACTAGTCAGAATAGGCTCCCTGAAAATACAATAAATCCAGCTTGAGCATGGACATGCTTTCTAGGGTCTCATGACAGCAGGAAAACATGATATAGATCTTTCGCCAACTTCACAATTTAAAAGCTATAAAGCATGCATGCATTTTGTGATTGTTTATTTTTCTTCCTCTTTCTTTTGTTTTGTTTGAGACAGGTCTTACTTTATATCCCAGGCTGGCCTCATGGCAATCGTCTTGTCTCAGCCTGCCAGATTCTAGCATTATAGATGTGAGGCACCACGGTTGTTGTTGTTGTTGTTTACTGTTCCTGGTGGTGGTGTGGTGTGGTGTGAGGTGGTGTGTAGTGGTGGTATGGTGGTGGTGTGGTGGTGTGTGTGTGTGTCTGTGTGTGTTTGTTTTGACAAGGTTGCACTATATAACCCAGGGAGTTTTGAACTAACAACCTTCCCACTTCCACTTTCTGAGTCTGAAATTACAGGTATATACCATCAAAATGAAATGCAATTCCTTTGCATATTTTGGCAGAGCAATTCCACTATTTGGATTTATATCAGAAAATGAATATGAACAAAACACAAATAACATTATTAGCTAGCTATATGTCATATGATACACTGAATCATTTAAAAATATTAATAAATAGTATTTTATGTAACTCATGATGCTGTTAGAGAAGATTCACTCTAATTAATAAAGACTAATAAAAATCTACCCGTCTCTTCCATATGTAACTATCCTCAGTTTCTGAAAGAAAAAAAAAAGCATTAGATTGATATTACTACTCTCTCATATATGGTATATGTATCTGCTATATGTCTATATGTCTGTCTTGAATGCTTATCAATGATTTTATTATAAAACTATCAAAATAAAGCAAGGAAATATCAATTAAGTCTCTATCATTTAATCACTACTTTACACCACACATCTCATGAATTCTTACTTTACCCACCAGAGTTGACACACACCACAACCTGGAGAAAAGAAGAAAGGCAATTCACGCAGTGACCACAGGGCTGGATGCCGGAAAGGTGCGAACTGTCAGTCCACACTCCACTGTGGCATTCTGGTTACTAGCTTTGCCCCACTCTTTCTAAAGTGGAAATGCAGTTGAAAACAAGAATAGAGGAGACTTGGTATGTATGCAAAGCTAAAGAGTATGTCTTCCTGGTTTGGTCTGGTTTTGAATTGGTTGGTGGTTGGTTGGTTTGTTTTCAGACAAGGTCTCACTTGGTGCCTATGGCTGGTGTAGAACTCTCCAGAGACCAGGCTGGCCTAGAACTCACAGAGATCCACCTGCCTCTGCCTCCTGAATGCTGGAATTAAATGCGTGTACCACCACAACTGGGTTTCTGTTTATTTATGAAACAAGGTCTCACCATTCAGCCTGGCTTCCGACTAATGAATGGACTGTAGACATGTACCACCACGCCTGCATAGGAAATGCCCTGGTCACTGAGCTCCCTTCCACCGAGAGTAAAAATGCCACCCTTCGATCCTCACCACTATAACCTTTGCATACTTTAGACATCCTTTGACAATCGTGTCCATGTACAGAATGTGTTCGGATCACATTCATCCTCCATCACCTTCTCTTCATCCTCTGCACTCTCTACAGGGCCCTTCTTTCCAACAAGGCCACTCCATGCTCCCTTATCTGCTTTTTTTATGATTCAATCTTTGTATATTTTATTTGACAGATCAGAAGGTGCAAATATTTTTAATCTCTAAAGACTCTCAATGATAAAAACTTTTTGGTTCAAATGTAATCTGCTTTTTATCAAAGATTATGATAGAAAATAAGGTTTCTTTAACTTACAGGCTTCTTAGAAGTAGCTCTTCCAGTCCAGAGCTGACCTCTTAACCTTGCTAATATTAACCCTTCCTTGTGGTGTAATCTAATTGTACTGAAATATTATTTTGATTGTATGTTAATAAATAAAGTTATCCGGGGGTCAGAGATATTAGAGCCATAGCAAGAGTGTGGCGGTGGTGGCACACGCCTTTAATCCCATAAGATCTCTGTGTGTTCAGGGATACAGCCAGCATTGGAGACATATGCCTTTAAGACCTAGGGGCTGTACATTCAGACAGTGACGAGGCAGTCATGTGTTTGGTTTTTACAACCAATGAGAAGGCAGAACAACATACTATAAAAAAAATGAACCGACAGGAAGTAGGTCTCTTTTCGAGAAGCTGGGACAGCAGGAGGAAGGGTGAGATTTTAGCTCTGAGCTCTGACCTCTCGGCTTTCTCTTTTACATTGTTTCTGTGTTTCTTATTTAATAAGACGGTTGGTTACATCTATACTTCCTGCTTCAAATATCAAATCCATGTGAACTGCAATTAGCAGCACCTCAATAAAAATTCTGAGCCCCTGTAAAGCACTCTGAGCCATCTTAGCCAAAGACAAGAGAGCCAAGCATGACACCATGAAAATGGGGACCTCGTTGCTGAGCATCTTTACTCAGAAATTAGAAACCTGTTCCTATGGAATCAGGACATGAATGATGAGTGTGAACGCTGTAACCTTGTCCATCAACACCTGTCTTCTGTGTAATGCAGCTGAAAACAGATGTATGTTCAAAGCACTTTAGGCTGCCTTTTGACACACACATAAAATACATACTATATACACTTCTGATCATTGGCATGGATGCTGCCCACCAACGCTATCACTTTTTCTACAAAGAATGTCTCTCTTGCTCTAAGCAGGCTTAGATGAAAATTCCTAGAAAATCTTCATAAATTAGAACCACCTACCACTAGAGAAATTTCATAGCATATTATGCCAGAAGTGTGTATGCTTTGCTGTTTTGTCACTTGCAGTTTTTGCAACCATTTGTTAGCTGGTTAGCACAGACATTTTTACCTAATTAATTATAGTTGACTATTGTCTTTGTGCTACAAGAGCAGCTGAGAGTCCTAGCATCGACTGAATTTTCCACTGGCTAAAAACACTTGCTACTTACAAAAAATGTCTGGAGACATGTACTTTGGAAGCTACACACTCCGCTCTGGCCAGGACAGGGAGACACTGCTGTCAGAACAAGACCCAGGGGCAGACAGCAAGTGCAGTGTTCTGTGACTTGAATTTCATATGTCACATGGCACCTAGGTGGTGCCACACAGGAGAGGTTTGCTAAAGCATTGGCACCTAGGTGGTGCCACACGGGAGAGGTTTGCTAAAGCACCGTACTCACCATGATCAGAAATCCTCTTATTTATGGTTCCCTTCAGACTTTGAAAGAAATCAGGTATTATTTTATTTTAGAGAAAAGTTCATTCACTTTGCAGCATTAAGCTAAATCCTCAAAATATGTAGATAAAATTAAATATTGCTCTTAAAGGAATTTTAGAACGTTTTAGTAATTACACTATAAACTATCAAATTATTTTATTTATTGATTTTTATGTCATTGGTGTTTTGCCCGCATGCATGTCTGTGTGAGGATGTCAGATCCTCTGAACTAGAGTTACAGAGAGTCGTGAGCTGCCATGTGGGTGCTGGGAATTAAACCTGGATCCTCTGAAAAACAGCCAGTGCTCTGAAGCACTGAGCCATCTCTCCAGCCCTCCTATCAACTATTTTTAAAACAAACGTGCTCTACCTTCATGAACTGCCCCAGTTCCAGGCCTCAAATCTGTCATCTCCGTCAGTCACTGTGAGGAAGTCCTCAACCTCTGGCTGTGGTTCTCCTGCTGCCCTCTGCTTCCAGCTGTGGTCTTCAACAAGGAGAAACAGTGAGCAAGGGAAACATTAGAGTCCACAGCAGCAGCCAACCTAGACAGGCCCATCTGCAGCCACCCCAGGAACCTCAGCCACTGACCCTTCTAAAGCCATTTGTCTCCATCTGGCCAGTGCCAGTCTGAGAGTCAATTCTTACCAATGTGAACTCACGGAGGACAGTCACCTCATCATGTTGCTCACACTGCATACTAATCAGGCAGGACCATAAGTAGTCAATGGAGGTCCTCCCAAATACTTGATGAAATTAATAAATGACTTTATAATTAATAATACATACATCTCTTTTATGATCCCTGAGTCAGAAAAAAGGTCACACCAAGACATTTCATTGAGAACTGTCAAATTCCATGCAGCAACTATAATCAACAACTTAAGTGTTTTAGTGTGGAGAGCAGCTCGGGGCCTGCTAAGCCGTATTGCTGAACCCAGATATACCTCCCACGTGCATCTAAACTGACCTAGCCTTAGCTATTTTGTTAGTAGAGGTATAAAGTTCTCCACTGAATTGTTTAGGGTATACTGAGTGAACATGCTACATTATACCATTTCAATATAGTTTAGACTGTGACCTTGCCTTCAGGTTACCCCACAGTGGCTTGTATGGTTCCTAGCAGGTGACTTTTTGTAAACAACACTCCCATGTGGAGAACCTGAGTGAGCTGGACTAAGCTGTGGTGAGAGTGTAGAGTCTCAGGAGGCAAGCTCTGGATACAGGCTCTTTACATCTGAGTGTAGACAAACTACATACTCCATGCCTGAGATCCCCTTCCATAAAAATGGAATACTAATTATCTATTCAGAGTATTAGCAGGAGGATGAAAATACTTAGGAATATTCCTGGCCCATCATAAGTCTCTAGTGTGGTCATTACCATTACAATTACTATAGAAACAACAAGATTCTCTCTGCTGCTATTAAACTGCCCCACGACCACAAGGAGCCCTTCTTAAGAGACTGCGCACTGTGGCACAGTGAGGCTCAGCTCCACTGAGTCACACAGACCCACGTGTGCAGATACTTTACAGAAGGTGCCATGATCTGCAGTTTTGCTTTCTGAAGTTTTATTTCTCTGGGGCCAACCACAATGTGAAACCTTAAATGACCAGGAATAAACAGTTCATATATATCTTTAAATATTTTCACTTCCTAGTAATGAAATCCCTCTTCATCTCTCTCCATCCCCTCTGCAATATGAATTACCCTTTGGTCTAGCTCATCAACACTGTATACTCAACCTGCCCATTAGTCCCCTACCAGCCAAGCATCATAAGATTTAGTGGCACAGTTATTTGATACAGGAACCCTTATTTAATGTAAAAATGGCTCCAAAGCACAAGAATAGTGATGTCGGCCATGCCAAGGAATAATACTCATACTTTTTTTATAATTGATTTTTTTTTAAAGAAAGAAAATGACATTGAGGTAGCTACAAAACCTTCACACTGAGAAAAAAAAAATGTGCTAATTTTGCCACTGCACCTCAAAGAGCAAACATTACAGCCATGGTATGTGATAAAGTGAGGGGTGGAGGTCAGTACTGTTTTGCTTTCACAGATCCCAACGACTGATTCTCAGAGAGCTATAGGGGGCACAGGATCTGCTTCCCATCTTTACATCATCATCTGCGCTAGAGTTTCTCCTCCTTTCAGACCTGCCATGCACAAAACCACCACCAAATTCAACTGCTCCCGGGAACTATGACTGTCTGCTGAGTGAGGGACAGCCCTCTTTCCCTCATCCCCTCTAGAGAAGTTCTGGGATTTGCACCACTAGCAGTCAGTACTGCTGTTCAGTAGATGCGCCATTGTTTCCGGCAGCAAGCCTGTCCAAGTTGCTCTCCACACACGTTGACTCTTGTGCTTTAGCTTCCTCTGCCGCCTCCCCTTACGGCCCTGCAGCGGCATTCACTAGGTCTGTTTCTGTTCTCTCTACTCTACTCCGTGTTGGGTGTGGCCTTATCAGTTCTGCCTTTTCAGTCTCAGTCTCTGCCTCTCACTCGGCTTGCTGTCGCCATCTCCTGAAACAAATCCAGCTCACGTGTCACAGGGCCTTTGCATTTGCTGTATCATCTGCTTGTGTGTGTTTCTCATTCCTACCCCATCTGCACATCTCATCAGACTGACTGCGCATGACCTCCCGGGCCTACAACTCCTTTGCTAACCTGCATCTGCCATGATTAGCTGTGTGTTTGAGAAATGTCCCTCGCATTTCAGAGTTGGCATCAGCCACACAGGGAAAGTGCGACAGCACAGAGTTGGCAGTGCCCAGTGTAGGGAGCCCCCAGGATGTGCTCTCTTTTCCTCACCACAGAAAAATTATTAACGAAGTACAAAAAGCTCAAGGAAGAGCAATTGGCATGGGGAAGGGCGAATGGGAGCTGCGAGCCTCTGCAATGGCGAAGAAAGCCTGCAGTGCCTGGCACAGCGGCAGCCGGAGTCACCCACGGCATACCCAAATGGAGCTGTGCTGTGTGCAACTGGCTACAGTAAGACTTAGGTAAGTCACTGGTGACATGTGCAGGAGCAGAATGGCAACAACAAATGATGTCTGAAGCCATGGACCAGCCACGTAACTGTCTATGGAGAAAGCCTCTTTAAGAAGATAAAACAGCAGCAGGACGGTGCAGCAGGGAGCTTAGCTCCAGGACTCTTGCCTCTTCTGGTTAGCTGTTCACCACAGCCACCGGGCGCTGACAAACAGCTGCCGCACCTCCCCTCGCCGCTGCAAGCCCGCCATCTTGACTTCAAATTTGGTCTCTCTGCTGTACACAGGCATGCCCCTGCCTATTCTTCAGACTGTAGGCAGGACCAACTGGACTCTATACACACCTCCCAGCAGCTTCAACTCCTCTTCAAATCAAGTGTCCTTTTCTATCCTCATTCTCTACCCATGCATCTTAGGTGCCAGCCATTCTGACTATCTTCACATTCTTGTTGTCCCTGGGCCTCTAATTACAACCATGGCCGGCGAAGCACGGTCTGCTCTAAGAGGCGATGCATTCTTTCCAGCGAGCTTCTGCGTCCTCGGCCTGGCAAGCCTCACTGAGTATCCTGGAGTCACCAGGGCAGTCCTCAGCTTATCACATCAAATTCAGTACTTAGATTTCATCTTCCCTGTGCTTGTGCTGGTTACAGGGTGGGGCAGGGAGGAGCCTGCAGCCTGTGTGGGTTACAGGGGTGAGGAGACCTGCAGCCTGTGTGGGTTACAGGGTGAGTGCAGCCTGTGTGGGTTACAGGGGTGAGGAGGGAGCAGCCTGTGTGGGTTACAGGGGTGAGGAGGGAGACCTGCAGCCTGTGTGGGTTACAGGGGGGGGCAGGGAGACCTGCAGCCTGTGTGGGTTACAGGGGTGAGGAGGGAGACCTGCAGCCTGTGTGGGTTACAGGGGTGGGGGGAGACCTGCAGCCTGTGTGGGTTACAGGGGTGGGGCAGGGAGACCTGCAGCCTGTGTGGGTTACAGGGGTGGGCAGGGAGACCTGCAGCCTGTGTGTGCTATGGGGAGAAACGAATTCCAAGTGACGTAGCCTGCCAAGAATTTATAGGGGCAACCCTTCCTACATTCCCAGCAGCCACCAGCAGCGTCCAGTCAAAACTGTGTTATTTTCATGAGGTAATGCTTCTTCCCTTTAGGCTTCCTCAGATCTCACTAAGACAACAGGATGCCAGGGTACCAATGTCCTGCCCCTTCCCCACCCCTGACACAAGTTACATTCTGGGGTCATGCTGCGCGCTTTTATCAGGAGGTCTTTCTAGGAGTATCCCTATGAAATTCTGGCACGCCAAAGGCTCGATTATCATTCAATATTCTCTACACAGAACGCACCACAAGAAACCAGAGCCAAGCGCTGGGAGGTTACTTTCTGGTCTCTTTGACAGCATGACCTGTAAAACTGTTCCTCATGTTTTGCTTGGGTAACCATCAAACATGAAGAAAACTGTGAGAAAGAAAGATCGTTCCGGTGGGTCAGGACCATTCCTGACGGCTGAAGAGCTAAAGGTAGAAGGTTACTCTTGAAGGTTAAGACACTTCCTGAGGGTGAAGCACCCCTCCTCAGGATGGAGGACGGCTCATGAAGGCAGAGGACCGTGACAGCCAGGCAAGCAGACCCCCCAGGCTCACTGGCCTGTGTGGGTCCCTGTTCTGACCCCCCAGGCTCACTGGCCTGTGGGTCCCTGTTCTGTCCTGTGTGGGTCCTGTTCTGGGCTCACTGGCCTGTTGTGGGTCGCTGTTCTGACCCCCAGGCTCACTGGCCTGTGTGGGTCCTGTTCTGACCCCCAGCTCACTGGCCTGTGTGGGTCTGTTCTGACCCCCCAGGCTCACTGGCCTGTGTGGGTCGCTGTTCTGACCCCCCAGGCTCACTGCCTGTGTGGGTCCCTGTTCTGACCCCCAAGGCTCACTGGCCTGTGTTGGTCCTGTTCTGACCCCCAGGCTCACTGGCCTGTGTGGGTCTCTCCACTCTACTCTCCTATTTATTCCTGATGGAACAGCAGCTTTGAATTATTTATGTTCACTTATTCCTATGATTTTAAAAGTAAATATGTTCATAAAACTCCTCCACAGTGAGGTGGGATTTTGAAAAGCATGTCCAGTGTGTCCCCCCCCAAATAGTAGTTGATCTATAATTACTCTGAATGGAGTTATAGAAACTGAACTATTTAGTAACTTGTGCGAAACAGAATTAAAATCATACCATATTCTGTGTGTACTGATTCCTGGAGAAGAGACTGAATTTGTTCTTTTACTTCATCTTCAGCATTCTGGACTTCTAAAATAATTACAAAACATAACAAAATAACACTCAAGTATTAATGGGAAATTCCAAGTTAGATATGGCATTTGCACACATAGCAAGATGAACGCACTTGGCTAAGAGCTGTGTATTTTTTCCATTTCCATATGCCATTTGCTCCCCTACTTCGGCAAACAAGGAGATACTTAAAATTGGCCTTAATTGCTCAGCAGATGTAAATACTTTCAAAGGGACTTTTAAAGAAGAAACTAATTCAACCATAGACTGTTTTTCCTTTTTAAAAAAAAAAAAATGGTCTAAGAGCAAATGCTTTCAGTTTCCATAAAATGCCATTCACGTTAGAAGAAGGCAAGGACTAAGGTTTCATGAAAAAGGGGTACTGGAAAAGACCGAATTCCACACAGACTAAACAAGGTGATAAGCACCTGCACTCCTGACAAGTCAGGCGAAGACACCGTTGGTGGAGTAAGGACCAGAGTGAGGAGAGATGGCCGACCCACAATCTGAAGCGTGAGTGATAAGGAACACCCACCCTGTCAGCTTCAGAAACATGTGTCTGAAAGTCAGACCCCCAGGCTCAGATAAGTAGGACTTACAAAAGTGGACGTTAATGATGACATTCCACAACCCGTTGTCCTTATCAGACTGTAACATAGATGTACCCCAACGTCACACAACAAAGAAGCTGTTGCTACAAGGGCACTGGGAGGGTTTGACATAACCTAGACTCATCTTGGGATCATCATGCTGCGTGTTAGAAATGCCGAGAACAGGAGCTACATCAAAGTACAGATCCTCGGTGACAGAATAAATTCAGGCAGGGAAAATGTTTAACTCGTGTTACGCTAATTGCTTAATGAAACATTTCTAAAGCATAAAGATGTTTTTATTTCTGTGTCTCTGGGGATCCACATAGCTATCCTGATATATTATACAAGGCGCTAGCCTCTCCCCTTCTTCCACTGCCTCCCAGGGTTTGTGACAGTCTCCTCACTGGGGCCCATTCCACGCATGCTGAGAACAGCATCCAATGGGATCACACGAAGAGCTCTAGTGTGAGGTAGGGTGTGCTCTTCACTGACTTCCTAGACAGGAAAGCCGGAGCGGCACAGACTGAGAACTACAAAGCAGGTCCCACACTTTCCCAAACTCATGTGTTACCAGCCCAAGCTCCGAATTCAGTCAGTACTCTCTGCCTCTTCATCTCTGCTTCTATACATGTCTTTTCTTCTTCGTGGAGATGGTGAAGAGGCAGAAGCTAGACTACAACGGGTTAAAGCATGAACAAAAAGTAAAGCAAAGGGGTGATTCTACGAAGTGTGTTCTTTCAAAAGTGTGGTTACTACCATGAACAGAGGGCTGGGGCTGACGGGAGTCAAAGCTTTATTTTACTGAGAGAGAAGTTCTATACTTGCCAAACAGATGGAAGGAGCCAGAGAAGGAAAAAAGAACTAAAGTCTCAACAAGAGAAGGACTGGGAGAGCAGAATGCAATCTGAAAACACTCCCAAAGACTGAGGAGAATGACGGCTAGCAATAAACCAGTGGGTCTGGTAACTCAAAAATTTGCAAAGAATCATATTAACAACAAAGAATGGGAAGCACATGGCATATATCTCAGATCCAGTACTCACTTAAAAACCAGATTTTTTTAAAATTACAAATAATATTTAGTACCAAAGTAAAATATTAAGTGTCAAATTCAAATATTTAATTTAAAAACCTTTACAAAAAAGCAGTATGGATTCTGGAGCCATATACCAATTCCACAGGTGTGAAAAGGAAACAATAAATTCTCCTAGGGTTCTGAAATGAACAAATAATAAAACTTAGACTAATATACTGTTCCTTGAAGGAATGAAGCAAAGGAAATCAAATAGATCAGCACAATTTGGGCTGTAAATGATTTCCAATAAACGTCATATCTAGCACTTCCAATAGAGGGCGCAATGAAACCATGAATTTTCTAAGCACTGCAAAGAAAGACAAGTACTGAAGCTAACTGCAATCTACAATTATCATACCACAAGCAGAAAATGGTGGTAATAGATTAAAATTTTATGCACCAATTTATTAAAATACCGCAACATTTCCAAACTATGAGTCGAAGTCCCTTTATGAAACAACGACCTGATCTATGATGCCACAGGGAGGCAATCAGCACGACAAAGTCTAGGGAGGCTTTCGGTGTAGACAGGACCCTGATGTAAAAAGGATGGAGCTCAGTATCCCTGCTGGGTCCATTCTTGCGGCCGATGATGACTAGGTTGTGTACAGTCTGTGTCAGTTTTTACTTTGAATGTAGTGTGGAAGAGTGGGGAACTAGAGTCAAGACACACTTGGCTTCTGCTGTACCTAACTGTATGGTCTTGGGCAATGCACAACCGTTGACCCCTTGGAATCTGGATTACAAAAATTAAAACAACCATGCATACGTTTTCATTACAAAATTACTATAATTTCAGAAGAAGAAATTGTAGCCTCATTTTATAAACAATGTGAACAACTGGGTGAGACATGGTGGCTTAGCTGTGGATACCTGCCGGCTAGGCGAGCTTGGAGTCTTCAGTGACACTTACCTGCCCCCTCGGGAGCCTGCTCCTCCAGCTCAGCCGGTGGCTTGGCCTCCTCCGGTGGAATGTCTTCTCTGAAGGGGGATCTTTCTTTAAGTCCTGCATTTTTTTATTCACAGTATTAACTGATGCTTCTTTAAAAATTTCATTTTTACATATGAAATCAGGAAAGTTAACTCTCAAACATTTGACTAGTGGCACAAGGAATTCACACTTTCCCATACTGTGTTTAAAACTCACAAGGGACTTCAGTTATTTGACTTTTTAAAGGGCATTCATGAATAACGTATAACCACATCTGAACCTGCCAAAAGAAGTTCCATTCCGTTTGAGTCCAAGCCCCTCTCCACATAAGAGGATAAGTACTTCCTAAGGAAGCGTTAAAACACGCCTGAATCTCAGCCTGAATCTGAATCTGAATCTGAGCACATTCCAGACTTGAATTTCCCTGTAATGTTTGATCCCTCTGGGAATACTAGAGTTTTAAATAAATCACATGGAACTCACTATTTACAATTTTCTTGAAGAACCACCTATAAGTAACCATACTGGTTTTGTTTTTGTTTTCTGGAGCTCACATGTATCCAAAAGTCCCTTGTTTAAAAAGCAAGGAAAAAAAGAACAGAGGAGCAAGTTAACATGAAAACTGATTTTAAAGCCGCATACTTACTAAGTTAGTGCTTTGATGTTTTACACGTGGAACATTAGATAAAACTTTAAGTGCAGCTGTTTAGGAAGCAAAGGTGTGAGCAGGGGTCCAATTCTGTTTGCTGAGCCCCGAGCTCCTCTGCCCTCACTGAGGACTGAAGGAGTGTGGCTTCTGGAAGGTGTGTGCACAGTGGTCCTCGGTGAAAGGTCAAGCCAGCGCTCCGCATTCTGGGAATCCTAAGCACCACTGACAGCTAACGTCCATGTTTCCCTTATCTCAGCTCACGGAATTTTACATCTTTATTCTGCCTGTTCTCCCATTCTTGTTTCTACTGCCTGACGACACTTGTGAAACCTTACAGACGCTGCAAAGGCAGCAGACAAGACCACGCACCACCACCACACCCTACAAGTCGGATTTCACACCAGTTCACTTTTCCAAGAGTGTGGATAGGATGAAGACCTTACAACAGCTCGCATCCACTTGAAATATAGGGTGGAAACTATCCTGCTTTCTGATTTAAATAACCTGCCCTTTCAATTCTCACCTGACAGCCTATTCAGGAACCGTAAGTTGTGCTCAATCAGTGACGAATAACTTTAGTCCGTAGACTCCAGGAATTTTTCTTTGCACTCAGTTGGCCCAGCAGTTGCTCCAGCAATGCCTGCTGAAGGGCTAGAGCATGCAGTGGGTCCCGCCCGACTAGCCGGCTAATGCAGAGGCTCGGGGCAGGGCCGGAGGTGGCACAGGATGGGGGGGAGGAAGGAGGAGTGTGTCCATCCTGCTGTCCCCACTTCTGCAGTGCCCACCGTTTCTGTATTATAGGTAGTCTCCTGGGGCAGTACCGGTGTGTGCGGGTTGTCCTTGGACAGTTACATTCTCAGAAGTGTCTCAGAGTGATGAAAGGTTACCTCCTCATTCTTCACTAACATACACTCCACTAGCTTTCAAAGTGGCCTTCATTTGTGCACTGAGCAATGAAATCGTCCCATCAAATGGCAGATACAACTGCCTGAAAGCCCAGTCTTACCAAATTCGGAAAAGTCCATTTCATTTGAAAAAGAGAAACGCTGCAAAGGTTTGAAAGTTACCAGTACACGTTCAAGAAAGAGCCAAGTTTCTGTAACATAACTAGGTGTCATTTGTCTTTATAATCCAAAGGATGAAAACAGAAAATATAACAAGAGACAGTGAAAAGGATCCAGCAGGAAAACTACTGCTCACTTCTACCCAAATACCAATCAAATGCCATACCTACTGTAGCTGGTCAGCGCTATATCCAGAAGTGACATTAGCACAATAAGCTTTATTATAAACTTCGAGGCAGTGAAAGACCATACACATCTCCTTCACTGGGCCCCTATAACCTTCAACATTTAACAACACAAGCCCCACGGAAATGGCTTTAAAACCCAGGGAGAAGCACTGGCCCTGTGCACTGTGACTCCATCTTCTGCTTCACAAAACCAGAAAACAACACGTGACCAACTCAGCGTCAAAGGATAGGTTCTTGTTCGTCTGTTTCTGTTAAAGCTGGTTCATTTACTGAGGAGTACTAATGACGAAGGTTAGGTTGGAATGGCAAATGAACGTTTAAAGTCTGTTGTTTATCTGCATGGCTGCAGACAACAAAACCATAGTCCGCACTGCCTTGGGGAAGATTTGCCTCTCACTTAACAAGTCGGCAGAAGCAGGCTCGCTCTCGCCCCCACCTTAGCCTCCACAGCAAGCGCGCTCCCCGCTGCCAGCCTCTTCCAGACAAGCTATCTAGAAGCAAACGACCGCCCGCCCTGCTGTGAGTCCTGAGAACTCTCCCGCAGACATGGACCCCACTGCAGCTGCGCGCCATCACTGTCCAGGTTTGAATGTGCAGGCTGTAACAATGGTCAGACAGGATTGAAGAGTTTCCTCACAACACCTTGACTGTTTTCTGTAGACTCACTAGACAAGTTAGGAAACTTTGAAATTTATGTTTATTAATAACTGTTTCTCTCATTTTAATTAAAAAAAGCAAGAAGCCATCAAAAGTAAATGAAGCCATCATTTAAACCATTCATAGCATCCTGACGACTGGACACAATTTTCCAGGGCCATTATTTACCTACTCTACTTTATTCTTTGTTGCCCAACCATATCTAACCAGAATGAGACAAAATAATATATTTATCTCCATAAACATGTAACAGTTTCATACTTACCAAATGGCATATGTAGATTCATTAAACAAATATCTATCAGTTGTTAATGTGCAGAACTCTTCCATAGAAAGTGAATGTTCGAAATACAAGCCCTCCGGAGAGTGTGTGTGTGTGTGTGTGTGTGTGTGTGTGTGTGTGTGTGTGTGCAGTGTAAGCCCTCCAGTAGAGTGTGTGTGTGTGTGTGTGTGTGTGTGTGTGTGTGTGTGTGTGTGTGTAGTGCAAGCCCTCCAGGAGATGTGTGTAGTGCAAGCCCTCCGGAGAGTGTTTTTGTGTGTGTGTGTGTGTGTGTGTGTGTGTGTGTGCAGTGTAAGCCTCCAGTAGAGTGTGTGTGTGTGTGTGTGTGTGTGTGTGTGTGTGTGCAGTGCAAGCCCTCCGGAGAGTGTGGTTGTAGTGCAAGCCCTCCGGGAGAGTGTGTGTAGTACAAGCCCTCTGGGAGAGTGTGTGCAGTGCAAGCCCTCTGGAGAGTGTGTGCAGTGCAAGCCCTCCGGAGTGTGTGTGTGTGTGTGTGTGTGTGTGCAGTGCAAGTCCTCCAGGAGAAGGACAAGTGGAAACACAGGAAACAGAAACTGTTGAGGTTAGGGGTGAGCAGATGTGGGTAAGAGGGCAATGTCAGGGGAAGCTCAGCGACCAGATCTCAATGGACTTCCAAAGGTCAGAGGTCAGGCCAGGAGCTACACTGCAATCCTCAGGCAACAGAAGAGCAAGCTTAGAAGCTTGAGTCATGGGACAGGGAAGGAAGGCAGGGTTTAAACACAGCAAATGCCCTAAGACACTATGTCTCTTGGGTCCAAGTCGAAGGAATCACCTTCCCTAAGAATCACACTGCCCCTCAGGATCGAGAAGAATTAGACCTAGGACCTCTACGATACCAAAAGCCACAGACGCTCAAGTCCCTTATGAAATGGGACACTTCCTCCTGCACACTTCCCGTCACCTCTGGTTATCGCTAACCACACCTTAACACAACAGAGATACTACATACATTTAAAAAGTATATTCAGTCTTCAGTTTACTAACACTATGCATAGAAGCTGATGGAAATTCTGATCTTACCCTCCAGGTCCCTCCAGCTAAGGTGACTTGTGAAGAGTCGGTGCACAGACAGCGGCTGCCCCACATGCCGATGTCCTAACAGTATAAATCAATACATCCCAAGAACAAGGCTGACCAGCACCATACCTGACAGATATTCTGAGAACTCAATACTCCAAAACAGCACACATACTAATCAACCATGCTAGATTTTCTCCTTGTTTCTGCCTTGTATAATCAGTAAACATGCATTTTAGTCAGTACACCAATGGTTTCAGAACTAAGGAAGATTCTCAGGCCACCAGAACCAAAGCTATTCCTGATTTAAAAAAAAAAAAAAAAAAAATAGGGGATCTCTTATTCAAGGGATCTTTACTAGACCCGGGATAGACAAAATTCAGAAAGAGGAAATGCATGTCACAAAAAGGTTCCTAACAGCATGAATTCAGGACCAGAAAGAGACTCCACAAGCTTGGACAGAGGGACTCTCTTAACATCAAGGAAAGCATCATGGAACTAAAGAGAGGCAACCACCCAGTGTGGAGGAGCTCTGATGCCTGAATTAAGTGGGGGTGCACTTGGATCTCACCTCTAGCAACTGTCCCAGACACACAAGAAAACGGAAAAATAGCATCCCTTAAGATTTGTAAAGACAGATCACTTAAACCCAGTAAAATTGTGCTTTTTGCACCAATTTACTTTTTCACTTATTCAAAAAGAAATCTACCCTACCCTTTGCACACAATAATAGGAACAACTAAAAAATGCAGTTACTGGAGAATTTGCTTGGTTTTCCTTTTTTAAAAACTAACACTTTTCTCGAAGTCTCCAATGATGTTAAAATACCTAACAATTTTCAGCTCCCCTTCTGTGTATATTCCCTTATTCAGCAAGCAAACCCTGGCTAGAGGCTGCTGGTTACTGGCCAGGTGCTGTGTGAATCAGTCTGAGAGCAAGGAGGAAGCAGGTGCTGGACATGTGGCTGTGGCACGCTGCCCCGGGTCCCACAGGGGCCTTCTCAGCAGAGGGAACAGGAGCCACAGGAGCAGAGCCGTAGCTGTCTATCCCAGCCCTTCCTGACTGCACAGCATTTCACTATGCGGACTCCACCCACCCAAGGCTCCAGGCTCCGCACACTGCAGATTCCTGGAGTGTGTGATGAGTGAGTCAGTGAGCTGAGCCGGAAGTGCTGCCGCAGCTGTCCTTCAGTGGGTGGTTAGAGAATACCACTACCACAAAAACAAAACTTTATTTAAATAGAGCTCACAAATGTAAAGCTTTTGCAGAAAGTGTATCTATGAAAAAAAAATGAACTAAATCAAAATTAAAACTCAAGTGCATGTGTTATGTCCTTGGACAAAATGAAAGGGTGAGATATGTGACTGCAGTGTACTGAGGATCTTCTCTCTGGTTTTCCATGATGGCTGGGGTAGCGGCACACGCCATCATCTCAGGTTAGGTTAGATCAGAAGGCTGCAAAATCAAGGCCAGCCTGAGGCACAGTGAAGTGACGGCCAACAAGGTAACTTAGTGAGATTCTGTCCCAAATAAGAACAGAAAGAACTAAGGACTAGCCTTTGTCAAGCACGTGTAAGGCCCTGCATTCAATCCCCCATACCTTGAAAAACAAAGAAAGAAATGTTTGTGAAAATATGTCTGCCATATAATACTCACCCTTCAGTTTCCTAAGAATAAAAATGTTCCCTTTGACTAGAGCAGGGGAAAATTGAAACACACAACTTGTTGTACTTTCATGCACTGACATTCTCTTATAGTCTTCCACTGTCTAAAGTGCTGCAAGTCAAGGTGAAGACGGGATCCTCTGTCCGATGGCTTCTTACAGTAAAAATGTCCACTCTGGCCAGTGCTGCTCAACTCTCTGTATTGAGGCAGAGGCAAAGAAGGAAGGAGGCAAGGACTGGAAACCAACCAGAGCCTGCCGCTTGTCCGCCCTGGAAGGGCGGTGTGGGATCATGGCCTGCCGAGAGCCTCGCCTGCTTCCCTTCGAGGAATTTCCTTCCCAGGAACTAGTGTCCCTTCACCCACGCTATAACAGTGGGCACCGTACACAGGACAGGTCTCATCAACTGCGACAATCCTAGCCCCCATCCATAATAATTCACCTGACTGAAGTACAACATGATCCTGTCTGAGAAGGAAAACAATAATCAGGAAGGGGCCAGAGATGGGCACAGAGGCCCAAGGTTTTAGGAGCTAGATCTAGAACATCCACCCAAGCTCATACTCGTTGACCTCACAGTGTATGAGACATGAAAGCTTTCCGTCTATGTAAGCTACCTGGAATGGACTTACCACATCACCAAGAGAATCCAGGAGAACTTTTCTAAGTAACAGCAAACGCCCAAATATGGCTCCCAATCCTGAAAGAACAGTAACGAATAGCCTTTTCATGGTAACACAGTAACTGACCCATGCCTAACCAGGCGTCAGTGATTGACTCTGTTTTCATTGACAACCCTAATGTGTATAACGTTGCGTGGTGGAAAAAATGTTCTGGTACAAAAACTTAGATTCTTTTCTACACGGCTGACCGGAGGTCTCCACTGGTACCATACAACTGGATAATTTACTTCACTTGACTATTCTTCTTTCAAAACCTGTTTCCTTACTGCAGTTACAGCATGTAGAGAGCTGAACATTCTCAGGCCTTACACATGTGGCATTCATTAGTATTTTCTCTTCCCCTCTTGAGCTCAGGAGAAAATATGGATCCAGCTGAACTCTTGATGAGGCACTTGTCTCTCAGTCTGTTGACAGAAGGCAGAATGGCAGCCATTGCTCCCACGCCTCTCACTTGAGCCCTCACTGGATTCCGGGGTCCACCAATCATCAGTGCTCTGCCGAGAAATACCTGAGGAGCCGAGAGCGTCGGCTGCTCACGCATGTGCAGCCTCCAGTGGGTCTCACAGCCACCCTGACACTGCTCACACATGTGCAGCCTCCAGGGGGTCTCACAGCCACCCTGACACTGGGGCCACAACCAACCAACAAGTAAGAAAAACGACCACGGTCAACATGCAGATTATGGTAAATTTAATCCACGGCACCAACTCTGAGAATATTAACAGATGACCAAATAGATAAGAAGACCCACCCAGCATATGGAAAGTGACTACAGTTAACTTAATAATAAAATCATTCTTGTGTATTGCCTTTCTCTTGTTGAGTGGAAACACCTAAAGGGATTCTTATGCTCACAGCCATCAGTCAGCTGAGGGTAAAAATCTACGAGAAAGGAGATCCTAACAAAGCAGGTTCTCTGTGAACTTCTAGAATTCACTCAGCTCTGCAGAGTAATACAAGCATTATGCTTACTGGTTGTGTGTTTGATTAGACAACGGAAAATAACCACAAAGTAAAATGAAAAAAAAAAATGATTACAGTGACTTTAGACCTAATGAAATTCACGAGGACACCACCGGCAGGCCAAGTGTCAATGCTGCAATGCTTGGGGAAAATGTCATCTGGATGTTAGATAAGGGGGAAAAGATTCTGAGAAACTGACATGCCTGAAATCATTTCTATAAAGCAATCTTTAAGGATATCTGTTCCTCAAATGTAAGTGATCCCCAAGGTTAAGATAAAGTTAATGAAATAATGTCCTCTCCTTTAATTTTATAGCATTATCTCAGAAAATGTAAAATGTTAGGGATGTGACAAAAACGTAGACATTTAGTTTTGATTTTTCAAGTGTTTCCCCAAAACTCTTATGGCTGCCAGCTTTGTAGAATCATAGGTTAGTTTTTGCTGACTTCTTTCGAGGGTAGCCTGAGGATTTTAATTATACTCAGACAGCGATATGATGAAAAGCAATGACCAGGTGAACAGCAGCAGAGTGAGCCTGAGAGGGGAACAGAACTGAAGGTCGCTCTCACCACCAAGGCTTAGCGTGGGTTTTGGCTGACCTGTGCTTCTCAGCTGAACTCTGGGTGCTAATACACTGGATCAGACGGCATGGCAAGGAAATTCAGTGTAACCGTGTGCATCCTGGAGGGAAAGGAAAGACTGGCAGAGGAGAGCAGAGAAAGGAGGATGAACCAAGTCCCAACTCCCAAACATCCCCCAAAAGGAAAGCGTTGCGTAACGCTTCAGTCTTTCTACAGGGTGCTATAATCGCTTGTCCTGTGACCTCCACTGCTGTGAGCTCCTTCAATTCTTGAGTGCTGCTGTCCAGAGGAAGAAGTATTTCTAAATCTAGATCGGAAACAGCTCACAGCACACACACACACCACACCCCCAAGTACAAGCAATGCTCACCTGCTTATGCTGGTCATGTTTCCAAAACTCCTCATTGCCTAGAACTTATTATTTCCATACTTTATACCCCCTTACCACTGAACTTCAAAACCAAAGTAAAATTAATAAAAATGCCTCCATTAAATGATTTGCCCTTCTCCAGCAAGAGTGGAGGAATCACTTGTAGGGAAAACATCATTTAATTGCTTGGAAGTAATTTCTTTAATTAAATTACCTATCTCAACAGAAAGATCTAGCATCAGGTTATGCTTTGAAGCCCTGTAACTGTAACGCATGAGTAGGTTTCCTATTTCACTTATCCTGGCAAGTTCTCAGGTGTCCCAGAGGCCACTTCATGAGGGAATATGTTAAAAAGCTTTCTGTCACTCAATCATGCCCCACCCCAAATTCATATTTAATGAAGTAGTTCACAAAAAATGTTTAGCAGATTCTCCTAAGGAGTCTGTTCCTCCAGAACCCACAGAAAACTAAGACAATGTCTCTCAGGACTGTTGAAGTCTCCTTATCTGCCATGTGCTTGTATTTTACAAGAAATAAAATAGGCCAAATCTGCAGGGCCAAGATTTTGAAACAGAAGTAGGAAGACTCTCTTACCACAGATCTGAACTGTGGAATCCATCGACCTGAAGCTACAGTCAAAAGGGCCACAGACTCCCTGGTTTTGTGTGTATGTGCTTTGCTATTTGATGAAAACAAACAAAAAACAAAAACACAAGATCCTGACTACCAACACAGAGAATCAAGTCATCACACTCTGAAATTCTTTGGGCCTAGTGTTTAGCCCAAGAATATAATAGAGATCTCGGTGTGTGTCTAGAAAGTCTCCTTTGTTTGTGATTCACTTGTGTGAGCTGTGATTTCTCACAGCTTAATGTTTAGGTGTTCAAAAGTAGCAAAAGCTGCTGGCTTTAAGAAAGAAAAGAAATGTTTGTTCAGAAAAACATTTACGTTTACTCATATTCAGTTTTAGTACCTTTGAACTAGCCAAAAAGTGTCTTATTTCTAAGCTCTTCATAGAAAAAAGTAAATTAATTTTAAAAATTAAAATCTTCTTGATAGTATTTTTTATTCTGTCATCAAGTTAGTTTTATTTACTATTATTTTTTGTTTGTTTGAGACAGGGTCTTAACATAGCCCAGCTAGCCTATGTAGCCAAGGATGACCTCAAATTCCTGGTCCTTGTGCCTCCACTTCAAAGTGTTGGGATTACAGCATGAGGCACCACGCCCGGCTCAGACTTTTTAATCAACACGTAATCTAATGATAGATTTAAGCATCATGCACAGACCAGCACACACCATGTAGAAACATCTCTCTCATTAAGATTTACTTTATTGGTTGCTTATGTTGGGCTAAACTCTGACCTCAAACTTGTGGTTCTTTGGAAATGGTAAATAATCATGATACACCCATGAAAAATATATGCCATCCAATCACAACAACTGAAAAACAGTGTACCGTACAAATACCACAATGAAGTGAACTTCTGATGACTCAGAGTCGATGAGGCTGACATAAACAGATTCAGTTAGAAATGCTCTCCTTGATAAGACTTGAGTTCTTGACAACACGCAGGACTCAGAAGGGTGTGTCCGGTGGGGAGTGAACAAGTTTTTCTGGTTTGGTTTCATGTAATGGAAAGAAGGGGTGAAAACAGCGGGAAGACAGGGAGGCTGGGAGGGTGACTGAGGAGGTCTAGGGGACAGGAAGTCACAAGAGGGTTCTAAGGTGGGGACAGCTGAACCTGGACAGAAAGTGCAAGAGATGGAGGTAGAAGAGAGAGGGAACTTGAAAGGAGCCTGAGGGTGAACGAGGAGGAGAGGGAGGAGGGGTTCCGGAGGCAACCAGCCTGGGCTGCCACGGGAAGCTGGAGTCGGAAAGAGCTTCCGGCAGGCAGAAGGGGTAGGGCAGGAAGCCCTACCTAACTCAGGACCTCCTGCACAGAAACCCTGCTCAAACCTTCCGAGTCTTACTCACTCCAATGGGAGTTCTTAATATATTAATAAAACCATTACAATTCACATTATACACATATTTAATCTGAATACATGGTCAATATAGCAATAAAAACAGAAGTTCTTACATTTTATAACATTCGCAAATTTTCATTTCTTTTTTAACTTAGACGCATGACAAAGAATATTTGTTTCACAGAAGTTACTTATTGAGCACCAATAAACACATAAAACTAATATGTATCGTCCTCCCCAATCAGAGAAATCCCAAATCTTCTCTGCCCTGTAGCAGCAAACCCGAGTCAAGACCATCACCACTGTTTGGGTGGGGATGCATTCTTTCTTTCAGTTCTTTCTCTTCTGGTTACTTTCCTTTGCCACTATGAGCAAGCCGGAAGGCTTCTTCCCTTCCGGTCGCCTTTGTCTCTGGAAGACACTTTACTAGGAACTGCCTTCGTCTCTGTCTCTGTTGCTTTTTTCCAGTTTTCTTGGATTTAGCACTTCTGTCTGGGCTGGCTTTTCTCCTTTTCTCTGTCTTTCTTACCTCTAGGAGATGCTTTCCGGGATGTATCTGGTCACCCTTCTTCCCCTTCCGTTCATCCTCCTTCTTCCTCCCCCTGTTCCTCTCTTCACTCTTGCCAGGCACAGCCTTCTCTCTCTCCTTCTTAAGCTCTTCTTTGCTGGATTCTTTAGCTTTCAGGTTTCCCAATCAAAGGAAAAAATGTTTACTGATACCACCGAAATCCTCCAAGGGCACCTTAGAGGTAAAGTACTGTCTTGTCCCGACTCACTGGAAAGCTCTCATTCAGAAGTTAGTTTACTAGCTCAAACATTGTCTAAAAAGGTACATAAACCTCTATAAAATAGTAGCTATGAAAGAAATCCTGGGAATATCTCATCTTATCTTTCCAGTCTAAAATCTAGTTTGACTTGTGTCAACACAGGCTGGCATGCAATATGAACAAAGGGAACCATCCGTAAGGGCAGTGGAGAGAAACTCCTAACTAGACTGTCACAAGTAAAGGGACAAAGTGCTGAGAAACTTGTTTTTATACAAAGATAATTACAATTTTCAGCTTGAAACAAAGTGTTATGTCCTTAACAGTTAAGTTTATGGGCCTTGAAGGGAAAAAAAGGTGCACAAATAAATTAAATATCATTTGATTCTTGCAGCAAAAAAAAAAAAATCAACATGTATACATTTTCAAATTTGTTATCTGTAACATTTATACTGGAAACTGAATATTTTTATGTTTACAGTCAACTTCACGTAATCAGTATTCCTTTAAGTACATCTTCCTGTTAATATACGGAAGACCTACAAGCCAATGTACATGTCCTCCAGCACTTATGGGGAAAGTGAAGTAAAACAGGAAGTACAGGACTTCCAAATCTCACATTAAATCCTGCTTTTCACAGCAGAGTGGTGGTGGTGCACGCCTTTAATCCCCGCACTCTGGGAGGCAGAGCCAGGCGGATCTCTGTGAGTTCGAGCCAGCCTGGCTACCAAGTGAATCTCAGAAAGGCCTCAAAGCTACACAGAGAAACCCTGTCTCGAAAAATCAAAAAAAAAAAAAAAAAAAATACTGCTTTCACAATACTTTTTAAAGTTTAACTGAGCAGTTACCAAAGCTCACATTTCAATGCTGCTTTCATCAGGAAATTATACAAGGTTCTTGCTATATACGCAGCATTTAAGCAGTCACAAATAAAATGAAAGATCTAAATATTAAAATGTGAAAGATATCTGCCCTAACAAATTTATCTAAAATTCATATAATACAAAAGGCATTCAAGGTGAACTCTGGATGTGTGGTGCACACAAAAGACAAGTCTATCTGGAGTTTCCATTAACAAAATTTCATTGACTCTGTAAAAATACAGCTTGAAATTCATACAGAACCACCTGGCCGTCTGCATCTCACTTCACAGCCAAAAGAAAAGGCCCGCACACTGCTATCAGGCCTTACTCTGTACTGCATTTTTTAAAAATTAAACCTTTAATGCTTAAATTGTCTTGAGAGATCAGGAGAGGTAAAATTATAATTTACTGGCAATTTAGTTTAACATTGCTTACATGAGAATAAAATGATAAAAATTATTTTCTTCTTGGGAGTTATTTTGGTGAGATATGGGCTCAAAGCTAAAATTTCTCATCCTCATCCTCATTTGAAAACGTAAATTTAAAATCCTGCATATCCCATAGCAAAAGTCTTATATATCAATGACTTAAACACGCCAAAAGTTTACAAGTATGCCAAGCATTGCACGCAGAAACTGTCCAAATATTAAAAAAACAAAAAACAAAAAACCATGCATGTCTTCCATGCCCTTTCTTCTTAAAGAACATCAGGGTTTACAAGTGAGGATATACAGGCAGTAATGATGCAGTGTTAGTCTACATTACAATAGTACACAAAGATAGCAATTTTAATGCATTAGAATACCAAACACAGCAAATTCTACACCAGTAACTCAGTGCTCTATGTTATAAACCTAACTTTTAGTATTAGATCACACTATCTTTTATTGTGTTTTAGGACAGTATCCTCATAGCCTAAGAAGAAATTAAATCAATCGCTGATGGATTCATCATTGTACATTAATTTCAAAAATTCAGACCATGAAAGATTTAGGAAGCAAGGTAAAATGTGCATATATAAATTTAATAGGCGCATTCCAACAAATGTAGTCAGCTATTTTTGATAAACTCTTAATCTACAGCTATTAGAAAGATCTGATACATGAAAAGGAAATTAATTACAATTGCTGGCTAGCTAGATAAAAGACAAAGTCTTCAATTTAGTCTTCAAAAAGCTGTCATAAACACAGAATGCCCAAATCAAAAAGCGGTATTATTAACTGTGCTGCATTTCCATCAAGCATGAAGTTGATTCACTAGCGGCTGGTTGAAAAAAAACAGAAAATAATACTTTAGCCTTAGTTTTCCTCTTGGCTAACCACCAGGTTCTTTCTGTTGGTATTTACAAGATAGAAAGAGGTTAGGAAGACAAAATGTTGAGGAAATTAAAAAATCAGTACCTATAAATTAGTTTTAAACTGATGTTTCTATGATACAAATTAAAGTACTTACATCTACCATTCAGAGGACAGTAAACAAACATCAGCCATAAAAACAGTCTTAAGAGAAGGAATTATAACTAACCTATGGACCAGATAGCATCCTAACTGCACAGGTTGAGACTCTTTGCTTTGCCAATGCCATGGCTCTCTCTGCAGGCAGAAGACTTCTCAAGGCACAGATGATCCATTCCCCATGGCATCACCACTGCTATCCACAACAGCTATTCTGGTACAATTTTATTGAACAAGCATTGTTTTTCTCTATCATTTCAAATTTAATGTTTTAAAGTTACATAAGCAAACAATACATTATTATGTGAGTCCTATTAACTTGTTACTCTAAAATCTTCCCAACCATTTTTTACTTTCACTCTTGGGAAACCAGTTATGATAATGGGTTTCCTTTTCACCCTGTAACAAACATCAATACTATATGCTTTCAGCATACTCTCTTCCAACAGGAATGTACTTACATCTCAATTGATTTTCCTTTTCTATTTCCCACTCACAAAAATGTTATTTTATATACACATGTTGGCAAGCTTTCTAAAGTGGTGTATCAAGTAGGAGACACAGTTCTTACCATGGGAGGGGGGGGTTTTACAACTGATTACCCAACAGCTAAGTCAGGAAGTATCAAGCAGAAGCCCCTAAACCATGCGGTTTACCCATACTAAACACTACAGTATCCATCCTGTTTCCCCAAACTCCAACCACTCCGTGTATGGAATGAGGCGTTCTTATGTTGGTTTTGTTGTTCACTCCCTCCATTCTTAACTTCCTCCCCTTTCTCTGCTTGTAGTCAGCTGTGTCCATCAAATAAGATAGTCCAGCTGAGAATGGTCATTGTTCTGGAGAGGGGAGATCTGAGGATACCATGCCATTGGCTTCAATCAGGAGAAAAAGGATGAATGGAGGGAGGGAGAGAGGAATGGGGGAGGGAGGGAGGGAGGAGGGAGGGAGGGAGGGAGGGAGGGAGGGAGGAGGGAGGAGGGAGGGTGATTAGCTAACTGCTGTCTGTGGCTGTGGCTGTCACACACTGGAGACCTGACTGATAGCAGCAGCAGAGAACAGTTACTTTCCAAAGGCAGAACTAGATTCTTTTAAACATATAAATAACAGTGTACCACTACAACAAATACTGCCAAGGAGCACTTCTTAACAAGTTTAGTTAATTCAGAATAAATACTAAACCTACTTCTGTAACACTAACCTTTAAGTACGTGAACACTTTCTAATGTATAAAAGGACGATAGCATCTGTAGTCTAGGACTGTAGATGCCCTCTTCCAATGCTGCATACTGTTTCCATGGCAGCACAGGCTCCCACTAAAATGTAAGGGGGCAGGGGAGACGACAAGACAATCTACCCCCGAGCCCAAATGAGCTGATGAAATGCCAGAGTAAATCCAGAGTTAACTTAAGCACTACACTTCAAACTTTAGATCTGGTAAAGGCCTCAAAAAAAGAACATCCAAGGGCATCCATTTAAATGAGAACACACACACACACACACACAAGGTGACTTCGAGGGATTTTTTTTAGATGAAAAGATTAGGACAACTATCACAGCAAAGATGTTGGTTCCTGAGGAAGAAAGAATGGCAAGATGGCTAGAAAGGAAAAGAAAAGTTCTAGTTTGAAGTGTTTGGAGGAAGATGGGGAGGTATTGTAGGGAGCTGAGCTATGGGGAGAATGACGGGGAGAGACTCTGGCTGGGGAGGACTTAACTATGAAGGGCTTGAGCCTAGAGAAGGCAGGAGGGGCGTGAATGATGCTTACACACTAGTATAGGAAGTAGAGGTAAGCAACAAGGCGCAGATCAGCAGTTCCAGGACTCTGGCGTGTACTGCCTCAGGCTGCTGTGGGCTCAGTGTGAACATCAACAAACACACAGGCTTTTCTCTTTTTACTACCAAGGTCAGTGCCCCAGGGACAAAGAGAATTCTATGAAACAATAAAAAAGCTTTGACAACAATGCCATTTACTACAGTGTAAACACTTTCCAAGCACTGTTGAGAAAATTCTATCAGAGCAGGAAAGAAAACCTCTTGCTACTCTTAGTCATCTTTATGTCATTTAAGGAAGTCAAATGGAAACATTAAGAGAATGTAAAACAAAACAAAACAAAAAGTGGTCCACATCCCCCCCCCACCTCCCACCCCAGTCATTAGTCTGTGTCTGTTGTTTAAGGTGACTGTCATTAACCCAACTAATAATTGGGAATTCTTGAACAGAAATTTGAAAGAAAAAAAAAAAAAAAAGGCTTACGTTCTTCACTTAGAACCTGCCCAATTTACCCTCTTTTGGCAACTGCCACAGAGGCATTACTACAAAGACATTCTCAAAATGTAATGTCTGCTATGACATTAAAATGTGGCAACGATTAAGCCAACAGTTGGATGCATGATTTTACCACATGCAGAAAACAGGACTTTAGAAGGCTGGCTCTATTAAGACATCCAAGTAGCTCCTTCAGACTACAGGTACCTGTCCTTCCCACCGAGGTCACCTGATCATTCCCACTGTCCCTGAAGAGACTGATCAGTGTGCGTCTCAGATTCTCACCTTCCCCTTCCTACAGAGAACACTTCCCAATTTGGATAACGCAAACCAGAGTTCTGAGGGATCTCTATGGATCTGTAGATAGGACTGGCCAACTTCTGTCTTGGAGAAATGAGTGCAGACTCTGCACCTGTTTCCTTCTTAAGACCTGGAATGACACTACTCAAGAAATCTGCCAGTGAAGACAGCAGTGACCTCACCAGCTCAGTAAGATGGGTGAAAAGGCAGACAGAGGCAACGAAAGTGGACTCAAGCACACTGGTGAGCGAGTGAGGAGACCACCTGAGGACCTGTGTTGTTAGCATTGCCAAGTCACTGAGAAAAGTTCAAAATGCCATTTATCTGGGGGGGGGGGGGGGGGGGGGGTAAAAAAATTTTCATTATTATTTCTATTTTGAAAAGAAGAAACTTCGGTGTTTTTAGCACACAATGGAAACACCCGAGGCTCCTCCACATTAGTCATGGGACTAACATCAGTAAGTGATGTGATTTGAAATAATGGATGCCACATGTTGGACTCAGCAATGAAGTGTCAAATAGAGCCAAAGACCACCCTGCTAGGTCCAAGTAGTCCTCAATCTAGCTGGTAAATACCCCAGGGTATGACAAGTTTACTTCAGCAAATATAAGAAAAATATGGCATGCTGGTCCTACCACCCAATGCCATGAACATAGTCACTGAATTCCTTGTTCAGTGTTCCAATATACATCATGACAAAAGGAAATTCCACAGCTCTCTCCACAAACAGCTTGTTTTACATTTTATAGAGGCTGTGAATATCAACCCCCATGAGGCACTGCTCAGCAATGAGGTCAAGAGCAGGGCTGTGCCTCTATCTGCTTCTGCGGTTCTTCAAAGTTGCCAATATGAAAAGGGCTGAGGAAACAGTATAGTCAGAACAACTAAGGATAAATACAAGCCAATCAGGGTCCAAACACAGAAAAGTTTATCTTACATGTCTGGATGGGGCTGTGCAAGTGCAAGGGGGCCATTTGTAGAGAGAAAACTCAAGCTAGCACTCCATCCACGTGGCTTCTGCAGCAGGGTCACACACAGCAGCAGCACACTGATAGCCAGGCTTCTGAGTTAGTACAGTCAGCTCCTCGAAAACACTCCTGCAGGGGCTTCCTCCCCGCACTCCCACTCCAAGGGAGAGAAGAGCCCTGCCGAAAGCAGCCAAAGGACCACAAGGGAATCTCCAGCCCCCGCTCCCCCCCACCCCCCAGGAACAAGCACTCTGGAGCCCATGCTACATGGACTGCACAGCACAAGCCAGTTTTTTTAGATGATCAAAACTGAAAAAGCAGAGTGAATAGTAATTTACAACTCTGTAACTAAATAAACACTCAAATATACAGAAATACAAAGGTGCCTTTCGAAGTAAGCCCGTAAGTTTAAGATATGGACTAAGACAATATATCTCATGAAACAAAATTATAAAAGTAAAGCCTTAGACAATCACAACTTAAGATACATGTCATCAATAACACTTTGAGAAGTTGTTTTCTTTACACCACATTTTGCCAATAATTTTATTCTTTATCATACACACACTCAAGAGCCCTAGACACAAGTTGAAGGAAGTCACAGAAGTAAGGGGTTCATCAGCTACCTGGATTTTTATCATCACTGAAAGCTTCTCAAACGGAATGATTAAAGGTGGTATTAAATTGTCAAGAAGTTACCATGTCACACACTTGTTTACAATTGAGAAATTGGGCATAATTAATTTCTGTACATAAAATGTGCATTAGTATCATGGCAATACAAACCTAATGAGAAATTAATTACAAACACTTTTAACACAGAAACTTAATTATTCACTTCTGACTAAAAACACATAACATAGTTAGTAGTCATTACACAAGAACAAAATTGCTTTGAAAAACAATTCTCAGCAATATGAATCAGTGACTTTTATTAAGTGTAGGACCTAAAATTGTGAATTTAAAACTAATAACCTTTGATTATTTCACAATGTTCAAATGCAAAGTGGATCAAGATGTGGTCTTGAGAAAGATTTATCAAAGAATACTCCTTTTACTGCTTCACTGAAGGTTAACTGAAGTGCTTGTATACTTGCATATCAAATGCTTTTGACCAAGGCCACACTAACACAGTAAAACGTACTGCTTGAACACAAGAATGAGAAAAACTAGTCTTAACAACCATTTAAGCTTTGAGAAATCACGATCCATGAATGGCACATGTAACCACATATAAAAGTAGATATGGTTAGGAGAGAGTGAATCCCTGTGTTCTGATTCCAGGAACTAACTTTAGACAGTATTTCATAACCATGAAATAAAAGGAGCCACATTATCCCCAGAACAAATGGGTGAGCTACTTACTTGAAAGTAAATATATAAAAACAAAGAATATTTGAAAATGATACTTAAATCAAATTGTCTAAAACACCAGTGTATTCTAGTTTAAAAATGCATGAGTACCCAACGCTGAGCCAAATTTTAAGAGATTCCCAGAGGGAGCTAAACATCCTAATTGTCCCTCCAAAAAGCAGCAAGAGTGAATACCTCAGGTGACACTCTATTCCAGTCATAAGGGAGGTCACTGGGAAACTAAGGAAGTCGTTTCCAGCAGTGGATCCATATGCAACTAAATAACTGCTTTCTGTATTAATGAAGCAAACAGTTTTCAAAAGCTAAGTCAATGTTATTGCTACGTTCTTAGTGGGAAAAATATTTCTCTTGAAAATGAATGACCACTTCAATAAATTTAATTTATAAATCTAAGCATTATATTATACCTAACCCTGAAATCAACAGCTAATAAGTTAATGAAAGGAAAAAATGGAAAAGACTAATTCAGGATAGATAGTTTTAATATGTATAACATAATGTAAGACGCACATTCACTTCCCCTTCTTATAATAGGCCTACCTTAAAAAAAAAAATACAAATACCTTCTCTGTATGTATATTTGAAAATGAAATTTAAAATAAATTCTGATTTCAGAAATAGACATATTCAGACCTGTTTAGTATCTAAATTCAGAAACTTCACTACCCTCAGGCAAAAACATGGGATTATTCTCAAATTATATCAAAAGCACCATTAATACAGAACTTTAATAAGTTTGTAGGAACTTATATCACAAGTCAATGAACTTAAACAAATTACAGATTAAAATGTACCAGCTTCTTAAAGAGCCATCACCATACAGCAGGCAAGTTAGAGATCAACAGAGAAGCATTTAACGTTGTTAGTCATGCCAGGAATAGTTTGAGAATCACTCCCCTTAGAATTACCATCGGAGTGTTAGGAAGACAGGCGTCAAGGGTTAACTACAACACAATTCCCAGTTCAGTTTAGTGAATACAGAAGTGGAAATCAAACGATACAGAAACCAATTATGCTAAGAACATCACTTCCGGTGCACTCCGTGAACAGCTACAGGCATGAGGGGAGCCACCTCCTTCCTGGGCACGGAAGGAGCCAAGCGAGGCTTAGCTAAGTGGCTGGACTGGGCAGGATCACATGGTTGACATTTATCATGAAGTCACAACTGCCCCACATGTTGAGCCCTGCATAAGCAAAGATAGAGGAGGAGGAGGCTGCTCCATTCGACAACCAGTGCCTTCATTCCCTGAAGTTACTGATTATGCAAATCCAAAAATGACACAGGTCTTTCCCTGAACCCCTTCATTCTGCGACGTACCATCAACACCATCTGTAGCGTCGCTTTCCTCTTCTTCTTCTTCTAGCATTTCAAAAGGAGTCATTATATCATAGAGAAATGAGAGGAAACCAAAAACCAATCTGAACTTTCCTCGGCTAAAATATTAAGGACTTCCTCAAGAGAATCAATATTTTCATTACTGCCATCTTTGGTCAGGCCTACATAAGAATAAAGGAAGAGAGAAAGAGAAAACGAGAAGACCAGTTAGGTGGAAAAGGTTAAGCTTAGGCAGCGCGATCTTAAAAGGGAGGTGCATCGTGGTCACAGGCTTACGGAAAGGTAATGTAGAAAGTAAAGAAATCAGCTAAGAAGCACACTTCGAGTCTCCATCCACCCCACCGACCTCACGCTCCTCCCAGCTCCGCAGTTTTACCTCTTTCCCACTGGAGCCTCGGGTGTCAAAACGGGTAAAATGTGTCACCAAACTCTGTACACAGTGATAGGAAGAGTGAACAGAAATACCAGAGAACAAACCTCCAAACTGCTCAGTGATGAACCAGAGCTGATCCACGCTGGAGTAAACCGTGGGTGCTCTGAGCAAGCAAGCCACCAGGATTCGAGTCTGCAGCATCTCAGGGGGGCATCCAGACACGCAAATATGTAATGCACATCAAGCTCCTAAAACCGGTTAGTGGAATAGCACTCGTACCACTGACTCACGGCCCTCCAAGTCTGCTCAATAGTTAAAACCAGCGGCTAATCATCCTCTCTGCCTGCCTGCCTCTAACCTCTGCGGAAGGCTCTGGCAGTCAGCCGCAGGGGGACATCCCTAACTGCTCTTCCCCTCAGACATGAGAGGTGGAGCTCTTACTGCAAAGACTCCTGGTGTCTGCTGTTTTCTTGTTTTGTTTTGTTTTGTTTTTGTTTTTCGAGACAGGGTTTCTCTGTGTAGCTTTGCGCCTTTCCTGGAACTCACTTGGTAGCCCAGGCTGGCCTCGAACTCACAGAGATCCTCCTGGCTCTGCCTCCCGAGTGCTGGGATTAAAGGCCGCCACCACCGCCCGGCATGTCTGCTGTTTTCTAAGCACTGCGGCAAAACAGGGCCCCGAATAGAAGAAATCAATGTGTAAATCGTCATGTTTTTCTCCAGCAGGGAAATGGCCAGGGGAAGGGAAAGACTCTGAAAATATCAAATCAGTGCACTGCACACTGAACAGCCCAGCAATTTGAGGAAGAAAAGCAAATGGCAGTTCCAACAGGAAGAGTATGAACCTCAGAACCTTGGAGCTTTGTAACCAAAGCCTGGTCATTCCAGGCTCTACAACACACAATTTTCTCCATGTAGCCCAGACAGACTGACACACAAGAGATAACAGAACGCTTGCTAGCTGAAGTCAGAAAGATTACAATGAACATCTCTGCATTTGTCAACAGAAGAACTAGACCCTATCAGTTTTTTGGTTTTTTTTTTTTTTTTTTGGGGGGGGGACCACAAATTTGCAGCTGGTAGTTAATTATGTTTGACAAGCTCCGGGTGTTTTTCAGGGAACTTAAGCCTCCAAATGCTATAAACAAAGACCTTTGTTTTCCACCAAGAACTGTGAGAAAGATTCTTCTCCCCAACTGTAATACTACCACTGTATATTTAGAGAAAACACTGTTTTATTTTGTTTTCCAATGTGCTCTAAGTGCTTCACATTACTACATATAAAATAGGAAACTTCTGGGCTTCAGTATGGCAGGTGGAACTGAGCAACAGATATTTGGACAGTGACCCAAGCAGCTTGTAGTTGTGTGGGTGTGTATGTGTATGTATTATGCTTGTGCGCACATGGGGTAGTCTGAAGAGGATGTCAAGCATCTTCTTCATGACTTGGTACTGAGCCTGGGATGCCTTGAGGTTCAGTGATTTTGCACTGGATGTGAGAGTCCAGGCAGGTTCAGAGGGACCCAGCACAGGGTTTCTCATGAAACAAGGAGACCACTGACTAGGCTAGAAGAGCTGGACAGCAAACCCTGAGGGACTTTCCTGTTTCCACCTCCTGATGAGGAATGAGCTTCTGCACCTGTAGGATCCAAACTCAGGTCCTCCTCATGTTTGTGCATGAGGTTCACCAACTAATCCATCTCAAAGCTCTGCATCTATAGTTCTCAGAAGAGGAATACACCAATCTGAAGAGAAAAACTATTCTGGGAAGGCCTTTTTTTGAACCTAAGAGTCACCCCAAACCAACAGTAGGGTGAGTGCATTAAATGCTGGTGAGTTCCATGCTCCCCACTATGGCCTCACATCTCTTTCCAGTCTACACTTGGCACATGCACAAGGGACTGCTGCCCGTGGCGCTGCACCACATCTGCCATGGGTCCACTAGATGCTGGCTGCAGGACAAGGGGCAGGCGTGCATCCTCAAGTGAGGGTGCTGTAGGAAGTTCCCCTCCACACTGAGTCCTGGGACCATTTACTACTGACAGTACGTGGAAATACTTTTTTTTTTTTTTGGAGATTAAGAAAACAATTAACATCATTTTTCCCTTCCCTGTCTTCCCTCCAAGCCCTCCCACTGCTGCCCCACCCTCTTGCTGTCTTTCAAATTCACTGCCTCTTTTTTTCTTTAAAGATATATTTATTTTTTATGTATGCAGCATATGTGACTGCAGGCCAGAAGAGGGCACCAGATCTCATTACAGGTGGTTGTGAGCCACCATGTGGTTGCTGGGAATTGAACTCAGGACCTCTGGAAGAGCAGTCAGTGCTCTTAACCTCTGAGCCATCTCTCCAGTCGCCCTCACTGCCCCTTTTTAATTGTTGTTGCATATATGTGTGTATGTAAAAGTTTCACTAAGAAACTGAAACCAAAATCATTTGCATTTTAAACAATTTGGTCCCAACAGTAGGAAATTATAATTTCCTGTTTCCAAAGGCAGGATTTGTACATTTTCAAGGTATATCAGGAGACCGAGAATTAGTAAACTCAGTAACAGCTATTGGTCTTGATTTACTCATACTTCTGTACTTGCAATTCAAGGTTGGGGGGAGGTGTTGCTTAAAATGTTAAAAGAAAGCAACATGTATATTTCCACAAATTGGTATGATTTAGATTTAGACTTCAAATGGCAGGGGCAGGGGAGAGGGAATGTAGGAAATAAATGCCAAGTCTGCGGAAATTTAACACATACATTTCTGTGCCTCTTTGCAACGTCAGCCCTCCTCCCTCCCTCCCTCGCCTTGGCTTCCTGCGTTAATCTTAACTATCCCAATAGGAAGGAAAGCAGGCTTGGCCTCTTAGCAATGCGTGCTCTGTAACCGCTCCCCCATCACACAGGGCATCTCAACACTGGACCAGGTTCTGTCTTTGTAGACACCTGCAAGGAACTGCAGCACGCTGAGCTTTAGTTCCCTCGAGTGAGAAAAGAACCGGAGTCGCCCAAGTCAAGCAGAGCTAAAAGCTGTACTGGTGCAGAGAAGAAACACCTGGCAGTGCATGGTGACAGTGGCAATGGGCCTGGGAGTCATCTTTATATTCATAAGCCAAGTAAGAGCTGAGACCCGTACAGAGCACAGCTTCAGTAGGAGGTCTCCCACACTGGGCTCCACCTCCTGGCACGCTCGCCTAGGAGGAAACAGCTGCTCACACCGTTTCTGTCTACCTACAACTGGCAATCCCCAGCGTTAAAGTTAATTAACATCTTAAAAGTGGTTAAAACCCCCAGCTTAGAATACCTCTTAGAATCCAAAACAAGTTGATTGTCTAGTTATAACTCTGTCATGGATTTTTCATTTTGGGTGGTGATTTAGTACACAAATATATAGCCATTAGTGAAAGTGTAAAATCCCATGTGAAGCCACACAGTTTCCATTCCAAATGACTTTCCTAACTGTACAGAAGTCCACTGAGGCAGTATACACTTTGGGTCTATAATTTCAGTGTGCATGTGTAAGTGTGTGTGTGTTTATATGCAATTTTTATATTAATCCAAAACACACTCAAGTTATTAATATTTAAAAAATACAACAGGATTCCTATGAAATTAGCTTTTAAAAGCTTCACTATTCAGAATCCATTTAAAGTAGTATCTTAGAACAATAAAACCACTCATAGCAAAAAAATTCAATCACCCTCACATATTACATTGTACATGATTTTATTTCACATGCCTAAAACTATGGTCACCTGAGAATTTAATGTATGTACTGAAACTCTGATTTAAATATAAATGATGCCATTGAGATGAAATCAAGAGCTATCCTGAAAATTGTACAGTGCACTTGCCACTGTACACAGCAAACACTACCTCCCACTACGCATGGAGAAGGAAACAGCAGCAGAGCTGAGGCACAAGCTGGCTTACAGCTGACCACAACTAAAACTTTCACATTTAGAACTGTTGTAAAAGGAGGTGATATCTAAACTCTGAAAGCTGCTGAACTGCTCCACGCCTCCCCAGGTCTTCAAGATCAGAAATATACTCAACAGTTTAGCTGGCAGGCTATTAAACTTAGTACACATATAATATCAGGCCATAGCTACTGTTTGCTAAATAATTTGATATGAAGCTTTAGTACATATTGTTTCATACTAAGAAAAAGAAATGAGCTGCTTAAAACCAGAAATAACAGGCTATATTACACAAAAATATGCATATTTCAAATCAGCACTATCCTTTCTAGTAAGACAGTGTTTTAAAACAATGAGGAAATACCAATCTTTATTTTAAGAAACACCTAGCTGGTAATGTGATTACAAAGACAGAAGAGAAGCCCAAGACTGCCAAAGAAAGGAAACCGTGATTAAAGACCACTAGTTCATATTTTAATGTAAAATTTTAAACATGAATAGGACATTAAAGATATTTATTGCCATGGTTTTATTTCAAAATTAGCTTATGCCAGACGAAAATGTATTTTTTCATCTATGGTCATATTCTGCTGAGCATGCTGCCCCATCTGGTCTCACTATGGAAGTTAAGCCAAGCTGGCCCTGATAAGTATCTCAATGGAGAAACTGACATCAGAAATTCAGAATAAATTATGTCAAATGATGCTTTTTAAAAAAATCTGTTCCTCATTTGAAAACACATGAGGACATTATCTATATCTCTGAACATTAAGTTCATACTATGAAATGTTTAAATCTGAAAACACAAATGAAGTTCTAATTGTTAAAAGTTAATATGCAAGAACTACATGCTCACTTACAAAAGAGATTTGAAAAGTCAAAATGAAAAAGTGGCCATTTAGTATATCAACAAAAACAAAATATTACGTTGAAAATAACTTCCATAAAAGATTTACAGTTTCTGTGGATAATTATTAAAGTAATAATCATTTTATTATTATACTTCATTATATGTACTTTATTATATATAATACATCTAACATTAAAGAATATTAAAAATATTTTTTGACTTCAGTATCTTAACTCATTCTAACAAAAGAAGGAAAGAATGTACTTGCCTAATAAAACTTTTGCATCATCCACATCAAAGTCTCCATCACCATCTGCATCATAGACTCCTAGTTTTCCTACAACAGGAGAGAAATGATACACACAGGAAAAGAGAAAACAAATTTAATAATGAACCACTTCTCACTGTAGTTTTTAGACATCATAAATGTTACTTATTTCCTCTCTTTTTACTCTGCAAATCAGAACTGTAAGAATAATTACCAAAAAACTCACAGCGGGGTCACCTACAGATTCAAGAAGTTTGTAGCTAACAAATCCTAACATACAAGTGAGAGGGTATTTCCCCTAAAGATTTGGGAATATCCTGATCCTATCACTTCACAATAATCTTACTATTCGATTCAAAATATTTTACATAAAAATAGGTACATATAAAAAAAATCAACCCATTTCTAACAGCTGAACAAATGCATAAAATTTGATGTTTCATTTAACTATCAACAATGAATGCAAGCTAAGCTTCAAATAAAGATAAAATATAAATAAGTCAACAGAGAGCATAAGAACCTTATGGAGTCAAGGATGAATTGTTTGATACTTAATAATAAATTACAAACAACAACAAAAAAGCATGCATCAGCTTAAGTGGGGGGCTGTTCTGGAAGTATGTAAAACTGGAGGCTTCTTGAAATGACAATGGAAAAATTTATGGTCACCCATTTAAATATGTCCCAGACACTGGACACCCATTAATTAAGGAAAAAAGGGGAAGGCTTAAAAGAGAAATGGTGAGAAGCCAAGTTCACTCAGCCTCCTCAACACTGGCTGTGCTCTGCCAACACTTTCAGGGTGCTGTCTACAGGTTTAGCATTTCAAATGAGTCTAATAGACCATACCCTAAAAAATATTCCAAAATCAACATGGTTTATAATTCATCATTGGACAAAACTATGGGGGAAAAACATAGTACACAGCAATACTTTAAAGCAAAAACATAGCATTCTTATGAAAAACATTTGGCAGTAAATACTGTTTCCAGTTCTTTAATTCAAAGTACATTCAAGATTGCCTAAGGGCAGGCAGGAATTTTGGTACAGAACAAAATTCCCCAACTCACTGGCTCCAGTTTTGCTATACGAAAGTCTGCTTAGTACACACACACAAGAAAACCAGCATGAATGCATCCAGTAAGATGCAGCGATGAAGACATTATCCTTCCTCTTAAGAAAATGAAAGGAATAGCCTGTAAGTCAAGACTATCAATAGCGTAGTACTTAATACCATTTGAAAGGCTGCACCCTTCCTGACAGCCTTCTAAGGGGAAGCTGGTCCTGCCACTTACGTTCTTGATGAAGATGCCTAAGTCAGTAGAGTAAGGATGAGGTCTTAGAGACAGATGCAGTACACTTAAAATGCATCTCCAGTTGCCTACCTTGAAGTACCTCTGATAAGTTATAACGGAAGTCCTTTTTTTGGCTGCATGCATGCAAAAAACATGAAGATTATTATTTATCATTAAAGGTACACATATTACCTAGCAACATAGTACTGTAAGTTAATGAAAATCATATTTTTGCTTATGCCAAGCTAAAGTTCGTTTAATTTATTCATCTGTTTGAAGACACTTTCCTTAAGGTAGTAAGGGAGACAAACATCAGTGAGTGACAGATCATACGTAGACAGACTGTGTTATTTTTTTTTCTCCTCTCCCCTAAGAAAGGGCAACAATCTATGACGGCACAGGAGGGCTAGGGGAAGTGGGTGGGTCTTCAACACAACATTAACACATGTGTACTTTCTCACCAACCAGTCTTTAATAATCCACTTAAGGATTATTAAAGAGGGAAGCCATAGTTCATAACTGCCAAAAAGTGAAACCAAATGATCGTCATCGATGGCTACTAGATAAACAGAGTGTGGTATATCCGTATGATGGATGGAGTGTTACTCTGAACCTCACACATATAATGATGCTGAGCATAGCAGGCACCTCACAAGGCCACACGCATGTCTATGCTATGCTCAGAACCCACAAAATCACCCCAGAAAGTCAAAATGTTGAGGGAGGAGGGAATGTCTGGGGAAGAATGGATAACAGACACGTTCTAAAATTGGATGATGATGATCGTGCAAAATGATGAATATATTAAAAACCAATGAATTGTAGATTTTCCGGTGTTTACAATATTTAACTTATGTTATTTCTCTCCATTTGTAAAACAGATGGAAATGAAAAGTGGTCAATATAAAACAAATCATTTTTAAAAACTTCAGTGTGACTGGAGAGATGGCTAGGTGTCTAAAAGTGCTTTCTGCTCTTCTCGAAAACCCAAGTTCAGTTCTGAGCATCCATATCAGGTGGTTCATGAACCTGTAACTCCAACTCCAAGGGATCCACTGCCCAATTCTGACCTCTGTGGGTACCCACACATGGCAGACACCCACATAGGGACCTAGATAAAAATTTTAACTTTAGTGATTATATGAAGAGAAAGGGAAAAAAGTGAGATGCTACTAGAAATACCCCCAGGAACTTCCTACAAGAGCATGGAGACACACACCTGCCCGTGCAGTCAGCAGCAGTCACCTTAGCACTCACACATCTGTGTGCACACACACTCCTGTCTCAACAGCCATGGCAGGTGCTCCTTGTGAACCCTGGAAGCCATGGCAGAAGAACACTATAGGGCCCAGCCTGGCTACAGACTGAGATCTCAAGTCTAAGCCCACTAAAGGAAGCAGTTCATGATCTAAATTTTCAAAACTCATAACAAAATTAAATAGAAAATAGAAAGTACAGAAAATAGTGAAAATGAATTTAACAACATTTGTTTAGATAGGAACTTCCACATACCACAATAAATAGAGAACCTGCAAAGAAAAACTGTCAAAAATCAAGGCCACTACTCCCAGGCAGCCCTAGTAATGCACCCTTTTCTTTTTACTTTATCAAGAATCAATGGAAAGCTACAGTCAGTAATAATACCAGAGAGGTATTAACAAGCCGTGGCAATTACCACGGACTACCACTTTCCTTCTCACAAATCCACTAGAGAGATCATAGCCTAACTCTCACCTAGAACTTCCTCATAATCCACCAGGTCAAACCACACGATGGCCACAGACGTCCAGACACCCAGCAACGCGATGACCATGAACCATGTGAAGAAGGAGCCTCCGGAAATCCCTCCTCTCCGCCCATTCTTGTGTCCTCCATGCTTTGCTTCTGTTTGGAGAAAAAAAAAATGCAAAGTGTCACCACAGAAGAAGAAACCATCGGCTGAATGCCACCTTTCCCACTCATTTCTTTTGACAGTGATTTGACTAAAGATCACTTTAGAAACAGGTTTTTCTTAAATTCTCAAAGTGCATTACACAAAACAATCACTTTGAACACAAAGAAGTTTGTAATTAAACTTAATTACGATATTTAAATAATCTTAATTCTGAGCAGAAACAAATCCCTGGTGGGCTGTTTTTTTTTTTTTTTAAATACGATGGCAGAGCACATACTTCCTTCCAAGCCCTTCATAAAAACCGTCTTCATAAGAACACTTTTGTGTCCCATGGCCACATGTGCCCTGCCTCCTGTGCTAAGTAGCAGACACGTACGTCATAAACACGACTAAAATGTCATGTTCTTTCCTTCCCGTATCAAGGAAAAGACTGGCCCCAGTTTGATATTTGTCACTGTCATCTTGCATGGTCCGAAACTTTAACTTTCCAACTAGTCAAAGCTATTATTCTCTCATTATGATCCAATAACCCAAATCTTTAGCAAATGTCACAGACACTGGGACAGACATTTTGTTTTCTCTTCCACTTCTGTGGCTTTCTTTACTGCATGGCTAATCCCTTTAGTTATGCTCATCTTCATGGTACCCCAACTCTGCCAGCTCCTTCACTGGATGCTGTCTTTTCCTGGTGCTGGTAGGTGGATATTTTTTATGGAGCAATGTCTCTTGCCAACCCACAGCAGCACACTCTCAAAATCCCAGCCAATAGCCTGTGAAGTCCAGTACATGTCAACTTACTTAATGAACTGAAATGCAGATGGATCTTATTTCTTAGCCTATTTATACAGTATATCACCCTAAACCATGGTAACTGCCACAGAAAGAAAGTAAATTCCTCTAAAATCATTCAATATTGAGGAAGGTGAGTGAGGGGAGGAGGCAGAGAAACATAAATCACAGACAAAAGATGAAATGGAGCACAATTCCACCCCCTCCTCAGGAGGTCCAACAGGGCGTGGGGAGCAGGAAAACAGGCCTGCCAACAGGCGCTCATGCAGGAAACCGCTCTGTAAACTGCCGCTCACCGAGGGCAATTCATCATGCATTTCTATGCTTGGTGTGCCTTATATCCTCCTAGGAATAGTCTTCTATGGTCAAAACAAACAGAATCCACCAAAGTCGATGGTAGCTATAAAAAGTCAATACTGTTCAAAAAGCTACCATCACGTGCAAATTCCTCTTAAAAAGGAGTGCTATATTCCACAAGTCTAAGTAAATATCCTTAACTACCACATATCCCAAATGCCATGTACAAAAGGAAACCTTTCTCCATCCTACCAACACAGCAGGACAGTACCTGGCATGGCGGGTTCTTCCACAGCTGTCACAAGGACTGCTACATGTCACCCCCATGGCAACTTTCCCACACTTCTGCAGGTGTTTCTAGAAGCTTAAGCAGGACAATGTTCATTCCGTGTGGCTGTTCCTCATATGGTAAGTCATCTGTCATGCCCAGTCAGCCCAAGGCAGGTCCCAGGATTATTCCCCTAAATATCTCCACTATCCCTTACACGGGCACTGCCTGCCTGCAAACCACTGAATTCTTGGGGACAGGAATCTTTCATCTGTTCCAGGGGAAAGATGAAGGCGTTCATCCACATCAGCACTGCATGTCAGGGGGAACCCTCACGACTTCCACCTCCATCAGATTACCCAGAACCTGCCTCTACACAGACTTCTAAGAGAAGAACACTAGTGGCTTCAGGCAACCAAATACTTCCAATGCATCGCTCGGAGAGAAACGAAAATTGAAATTGTACATGCTAAAAGGCTATTCTTTCTTTAGACTTATTTTATTTTATGTGTACAAGTATTTTTGTCTGCATGTACATCCATGCATCATCTGAGTGCTTGGTCCTTTTGAAGGTTAGAAGAGGGTATCAGATCCTCTGGAACTAGAGCTGTGGCTGGCTGTGAGCCACCATGTGGGTGCTGAAACCAAACCCACATCCTCTGGAAGAGGACATTTTATTGTTGGGGAAACACGGTTTCCAGTATTTTTATATGTCATAAGGAATCACATAAATCATCAAAACAATACAAAATAAGCTGTCGCTGCAATTTTTCAAAATAAGGGGAAAGATGGCTAAGTCCTGTGGGACAGGAGGGGACCACAGACTCAGTGGCAGTATTTGGGTTTAGTTGACTACACTTTTATAAGCATGAAGACATCTTCCCCTAAGCTATATATACGGGGGAAAATCTTTCCTACTTTTCTATAATGTGCAAATACATACATACTGGATAGACAGCTCAGTGTTCAAGAGTATATATTGTTCTTGTATTCAGTACCCAGCACCCATATCAGGCTTACAACTGTCTGTAACTCCAGCACCAGAGGAATCCAACGTCACTGGCCTCTACGTGAATGTGAACTGATGTGGCTATACCCATAAGTAAAAAACAAAAGTAAATCTTATTAAAAAGTGAAATACGCCTCCAATTTAAGCTGTCATTTAAAATGAAGATAAAACTAGAGTAAACTGGGTTCTTGTATCTGCTCTTGGACGTTGCCACAGATACCATCTTTCCATTGCTCCTCATTAACTAAAATAGCAAATTGTTAAAAATACCTTATCCCTTACAATGTCAAACAGTGTGTTACTCTGGCATCTTAACCTTATTACTATTAAATACTTGTTAGTTCCATAAAGATAAAAACATCGAGCCATAGGAGAGCTGGCCTTCACAGACCCTGCTGGCCTTCACAGCCTTTCCTTTGAGCATGCTCCTGAAGGACACTGCGCAGGAGCTAAGGACCCAGCCCCTTTCTGGAGCACACCACACATGCTTGGCCTGTCCCCCTTGTAAATGTGCTGTGCCCGGTCCCCAGGGGCAGATCCTATTCCTTACTCAAGTGAAGGAAGTGTGGTCAAGCAAACCCTTCCCAAGGGTTTCAGACTCCACAAACAAATTCAAAACCAGGACGTTATCACAAAAATATTCTGGAAGGACATCTAGCATTTGCTGCCATCTTTTTAGATCAAAATAAATCTAAGTCAATCTTCATCTGGTTTTCTGGCCCCATATCCAAAAATGCAGTCACCAAGGGGGTTTCCTAGAGTTAAGAATATGGCAAACTCATTTTCCAAAATGAAAATTAAACGGGGTTCACTCTCTTCCATGCTGCCTCATCAAAATGATGTCCACATAAGAAAATGTTCTCACACGTACTGAACAGAACATTGCCATTCGGGCATCGGTCCCAGCAGTCAGAAGAAAAAGACTCTCCAAAGTGAACTGGGACAAAAGGCCACCGCAGGCTGGGACTCCCTTGCCAGCAAGTAAACTACAGACCAGTCTCGTAGGTGAGGGTTAGAAGGCACTGTGCTGGGCATTCACACTGATGCTAAACAAAGCATTTAAAGTTTCCAAAACAACAGTTCATTATACAGAGTTTCAACATACCTAGTGGATACCTATGTTTTAACTAACAAAAGACAATCTTTGCTTATAAAAAAAAAAGATACATATAAAAAAGGAAATCAACACACTAAGGATATGAAAGCATCAATTTAAGAAAAAAAATTCTAGTGTCTATTTTGTTTTTTTTTACCCTCTGCTTCACATGAAGTAGGTCAATTTCCATATAAGGTAAACCTGCTCGACCCAAGCATGCTCACTAATTAAAGACTAGATTTACATAACCCTTAAGTTCCCACATTTTTATAAGGAATCTGAACACACAATTCCTTAGGTTCGTTGTAACAGACACATCAGACTATAGTTTATAAAAATGTGATTTGTGGTAGCAGAATATATTGAGGCAGACTCAGTTAGGACAGCAAATCTATTCTTATGAGAAAAGATTATTCCATGAAAAAGCAGCCACGTGAAAAGTCGACCTCTCCAGAAATTCAGGAAAAAATGTTAAAAGCACTTCGCCAACAAATCTGAACAGAGCAGAGCTAAAAATAAGGCAAGAAAGTTGTCAGCGGGCCTAAGCCCCTGTTTAATCCAAACAACAGACACATATATATACATATACCTTTGTCCTCAGCCATTCTGATTTCTTCAATCCATGCATAAAATACACTGAAGGGAAAAGACCTAAGGCGCTCCCAGAGGTAGAGGGCACCCAGCATGCCCTTTCCTGCTAGAGAACCGTGACTACTAGTCCTCCTGGCCAGGGGCTCCAGAGTTAGAACTGGACCTGTCTGTGGACTGCTCACCAGCTATTTTTAGAGGCCACTTCCTCACAGCCACATGCTGCTTAATCACTCAGGCAGACTGCACTCTCTGACAAGCCGACAGCCCTTCCCACTGGGGATGGATCCCCTGCTGAGCTGGTTCCTATCTCCTGTAACTCCAAGCTCTGAAGGATGAAGCAGCTGGAAGAGCACGGAAACAAACTGTACCACCAGTGTGGTTTTCTTCGGAACAGGCTGCGAGGCCTCAGCTTTAACACCAAATCAGTCAAGTAATTAAAGGAGCCCACGCGTGGCCCAAGCCCAGAGCCAGCATCATCATGGCCCTTCAGAATTTTAATTTCATCTTTGTGGATTCCTGGGAACTTCCTAGCACCAGGTTTCTCCCTATCCCCATGATGTCTCCCTCTATCAAGATGTCTCTTTCACTGCTCTCCCACTCTGTCCCTGTTCCAGCTCGACCATCACATTCCCTTACGTTCTCTTCCCCATCCCTACCCTCTATTGCTCCCCCCACCCCCAGTTTACTCAGGAGATCTCATCTATTTCCCCTTCCCAGGGAATCTATGCATCCCTTAGGGTCCTCCGTGTTAGCTGGCTTCTCTGGAGCTGTGGGTTGTAGTCAGGTTATCCTTTGCTTTATATCTAGTATTCACTTATGAGTGAGTACAAGCCATATTTGTCTTTCTGTGTCTGGGTTACCTCACTCAGGATGATATTTTCCAGTTCCATCCATTCGTCTGCAAATTCACAATGTCACTGTCTGGCCTACTCCGGGAAATCAGATTGGTGAATACCCTACTTGTCATCATAGAGCCTCTTCTAGTAACTGATGGAAGCAGATGCAGAGATCCACAGCCAAGACCAGGCTGAGCTCCAGGAGTCCAGTCAAATAGAGGGAAGAGGGATTATATGAGCAAGGGGCATCAAGAGCAGGATGCGGAAATCTACTGAGACAACCAAACCAAACTAGTTCCCACTCATGAACTTTAGACTAACAGCTGCTGAACCTGCATGAGACTGGACTAGGCCCTCTGCATAAGTGAAACAGTTGTGTAACTTGGTCTTAGTAAGGGGCCCCTGGCAGTGGGATCAGGATCTATCCCTGGTGCATGAGCTGGCTTTTTGGAGCCCACTACCTATGGTGGAACATCTGCTAGCCTGTGCAACTGAGCTGGAGGGGAGGACCTGCTGCTCACTGAATGTACAGGCTTTTCTGACTCCCCATGGGAGGCCTTACCTTTTTGGAGGGGAGGAGAGTGGGTTGGGAGGGAAGCTGGAGGGGAGCGGAGGAGGGAGGAGAGGGGGATCTGTGGTTGGTATTTCTTAATAAAGAAAAGAATACATTTAAAAAAAAAAAGATTTTAATCAGAAGCCTGTGAGACTATTTAGCCAGACTGCTTGAAGAAAGACTAATGTTAAATGACAAGAAATTAATGAACTCCAGAATCCTGAGTCAAACTATCATCCAGAATTGTCCTTCCAGCAGCAAAAATAAAGCCAAGTACAAACTGTTTTTGCAGGAAGACAGGAGAGGGCTGAGGGACGCTGAAGGAAAGCAACTGAGAAGGGGGTGGGAAGGGTGGAGGAGGGGAGCAGCGCCTCAGAGGGGGAGACAGACCACGAATCCCACATTCGGTGCTCCCTTCTGGGAAATGAAAATGGCTCCAATTTGAATGCCATTTTTTTTTTTTTTACTGTTCTAAGATTAGCAGTTTATAGGCATCATTGGAGCTAATTAATAAATGAAATTAATTTAGAGCAAGTAGAATCTAGAGCAAGCAGCAACCTTTCAAAGTGGCTTCTCCATCTTTAATTTTTTTCACTCCATCTTAAGTCTTCATAAGCAAATAAAACATTTAAGCCATTCTGAAGAGGGGTCAGTGACTCAAAGTCTGATGGTCTAGATACAAGACAACTCGAAGAAGACACCAGGTCAGCTTGTGTCCTGGTTTCCTAGGATGGAGTTAAAAAGGACCTTCAGGTAATTGTTATAATACTATCAATATAATACTACATTATCATACAATATTATATAATATTACAGGTAACTGTTCTGGAAGCTTCTTTGTTTGGCAGGTATGAGAAGGATAAGGAACACTCCATGGGACCACAAGACCATGCCACAACTGACACACAAGGCCACACTTATGAGACTCTGGCCTGGTACAGTTTTGAGATGGGGATGTGCTTCCCAATTTCTGTCATCCTGGAGAGTCAGCACACCTCTGGGTATCAGTTTCCTGCTTATGAAATATGTCTTGACATACACAAGGCACACACACGTTTGCTTTAACATCCATGCCACACATTTTCTGGGACCATCAGAATCCGTGCAGAAACCTTCTCATTCACTCCTGGCTATCTCCAGCATACCCAGTGCCGAGGTGCTCATGAGCGGGCTATGCAAGGCCAGCCACATTAGAAATCACAAGGCAGTAGCCAATTAATTGATGGAAGAATCACAGCCATTAAATCAGGACCAGCCTAAACAATACAGGTCTGGTCATTCCTTGCAGAATAATCTTAACCATGACTATGTACCCTATGGTTAATGTACTGGATAGTTTTATGTCAACTCAACACAAACTAGAGGTATCTGAGAGAAGGGAACCTCAATTAAGAAAATGTCTCCACAGGCACTACCCCTCTCCTGGGCAGCAAAATAGAGCTAACCCCATTGGTGGAAGTGTGGGTGAGCCAGCCCCAAAGCTGTGAGCATGGGAGAGCTGTCCCCATTACGCATCTGTATTTGGCAGCCTGAACAGGGAAGAGGTGGCCCTGAGGTCACAATGGCAGGAGAGCTGCCCCCGTCCCCGACCTGCTGAAACACTCGGGAGAGCAGGCCCTGCACCTCAACTGGGCAGCACAATAGAGCCAGTTCTGCTGGTGGAGGTGTGGGTGAGCCAGACCCATAGTGGTGAGCATGGGAGAGCTGTTCCCATTTATGTGGCGGCATGGGCAGGGGAGACATGCTCTCTCCACCCCATCCCCCAATCAATGCCTGAGGCAGGTGGGAGAGCTGACCCTGAGGTCATTAGAGTGGGAGAGCTGGCCCTGCTCATCACCAGCTGCAGCAGTCAGGAGAGTGGACCCAGTGCCACACCTGGGCAACACAGTAGAGCTGGCCTTGAAGGTATAGGTGTGGGAATCCAACCCTGAGGACATGAAAGCAGGAGAACCGGACCTGCCTCTTGTTCACAGCTGCAAGGTGTGAACTAGCCAGGGCAATGCTGGAGAGCTCACCCTGGTGATGAGGACAAGGAGAGCTGGCAGGCTGACCAAACCTGCAACTACCCAGGCCCAGAACCAGGGTTATGTGTTGACCCACCCCAATATCCACCCCATCTGTGATCTGCAGGAGCACATGAAGGGACCAGTCCTGCACACCCAAAGCTGCAGGATCTCCACAACACAGGGCAACAGCAGGATAAGAAGAGGAGTCCCAGTGAGGGCCCAGCATCAATAGTGCAGCAGAAACCAGAGGCCTCGAACCAGACCAATGACTCTCGAAATGAACAGTTGTAAGAAAGATATATGGACAAAAGGGTTTACTGTGTGACTCACTATGCCACACTATAGCTTCCATGATGAGACTGATTTTTTTCCTTCTCTTTTTTTTTCTTTCTCTAATTTAATTTTATTTTAAAGAGTGAAAACAAAGGGAAGGGAAATGACTGAGATGGAGATGCATTGATGTGAAAGACACAGAGAATAAGAAGAAGGAAGGGGAAAAAAAAAAAAAAAAAAAGAAAATACCTCCATAAGACCAAGCTGTAGGCAAGCCTGTAGGGCATTCTCCTAAGTTGTGATTGATGGGGGAGGGCCCAGCCCACTGCAGGTGGTGTCATCCCTGGGCTGGTGTCCAGTGTTCTATAAAAAAGCAGGCTGAGCAAGCCAGGGGAAGCAAGCCAGTAAGCAGCTCCCCATGGCCTCTGCATCAGCTCCTGCCGTCATGATCCTGCCCTATTTTGAGTTCCTGTCCTGGCTTCCTTCAGTGATGGACTACAGTGTGGAAGCCAAGTAAACCCTTTCCTCTCCAATTGCTTTTGGGTGGTGGTGTTTCATCACAGCAACAGGAACCCTAACTAAGGCAGTTAACCTCCTCCTCCTTCTATATTCTTCAACAGTTAAATAAGCATTGTTAAAAATGTCTTTCTTCCCTAGTTTCACAAAGGTAACAACAACTGTGCAGTGAGGTAAGTGAGGAAAACTGCGCTGTTATCACTTTAAATCATTTACAAATTTACTGCAGGGAAAGAAAACTCGGAATTGCAAGAAAAATGCCTGTAATGAGAATAACATTTTTGGTGAAGGAGAAACACTTCTAAAGTTATTAAAAATAAACGGACTTGTCCACGGCAAATTCACAGCACAGCACACAAGTAAGCTGCAGTCGCTATCAAAGGAGCAGCTGCCGGGACTGAGAGCCACCCCGGCCACAAGCAGCAGACAAACCTGTAATGGGAACTCAGAGACTATTAATACCAGGCTGATGGGACCTGAGACCACGAGAGCCACGGCCCATGTCCACGGAGCCACAGCTGCACCTGTCACAAACACCTGCCAGGTGAAGTCCCGAGGCCTCTCAGCCAGCGCTGGCCTCGTCCTCGGCCCCCAGCCGCTCCTTATCTGCAACAGCAGCCCTACCCTGTTAGAGAACCAGGTACTTCTTAATCTCTTCCTCCCCAGCTTGAATTTCTGTAGGTCCCATGAACATGCCTACGTCCCCAGTGACTGGAGCCACTGCAGAGAGCCTGAATGTAGAGAATGATTAATCAGCAGTCAGGAAGGGGCAATTTGAAAGTCAGATTGAATCAGTGCACACTGTGTTTAAGTAGTGAAATACCGCAGAGAAACCCATGACTACGCATGATGATGTATGTAAACGAACAAATAAGCAAAAAGAATGACATATAAGCCCTCATATTCTCAGTCTCAAAGAGGGGAAAGCAGCTCTGTTTTACCAACTGCAAGTTTAAGAATGCCTTGCCCCATTTAAAAAAAAAAGCCAAGCAACAACAATCCCGCTCCTCCAGAGCCCTCTGCAGGTAATCACACACACCCCAGCTCCAGCGCCATCACTGGTGGCCTCCCCAGGACCTCAATCTTAGCTGTAACCAAATGGCTCCAATGCCCAGCCCGGGGTCCCCCTCTCACTCCCAGCAGCCTTGCTCCTGTATGCTGTCTGTATCCAACACCCCCTCTCACAATGTGTCTTGCTGTGACCGCAACCTAATTCACCTCCCTAGGCACATCTGCCTTCTTGCTGAAATATTTCTGCAGCCTGCAGGCAGGCAGGCAAGGAATCTAAAATCCTGTTGAACGTGTTCTCCTTGTTTAACTCCACCACGGTGCCAGCAGTGTACCCCAGAATAAGTAAAGTGTGTTATTTTAACCAACACATCCCCAAAAAAGGAGCTAGCGTTATAGTGCCTCAACAAATATGAGCAAGCACTATCATTCTAAACCTAATATAAGTAGCCAAGATTACACCAAACTAGGGCAATGCTGCAGACACCAAGTACAACATAACCACGCTGACCCTCCCCCAGAGGCGACAGAGGACTGCTGACTCCTCCCCCAGAGAACCACGCTGACCCTCCCCCATGCTGACTCCTCCCCCAGAGAACCATGCTGACTCCTCCCCAGAGGGCCATGCTGACTCCTCCCCCAGAGAACCACGCTGACTCCTCCCAGAGGGCCATGCTGACTCCTCCCCCAGAGAACCACGCTGGAGGACTGACTCCTCCCCCGGAGGACCATGCTGACTCCTCCCAGAGAACCACGCTGACTCCTCCCCAGAGGCCATGCTGACTCCTCCCCCAGAGAACACGAGAACCATGCTGACTCCTCCCCAGAGAACCATGCTGACTCCTCCCCCAGAGGACCACGCTGACTCCTCCCCCAGAGGATCACGCTGACTCCTCCCCCAGAGAACACGCTGACTCCTCCCCAGAGGACCACGCTGACTCCTCCCCCAGAGGCCATGACTCCTCCCCAGAGAACCACGCTGACTCCTCCCCGGGAGACCATGCTGACTCCTCCCCCAGCTTTGGAAGAGGCACCTCTGCAGCAGAGGATTGAGAGTGTATGACCTATTCCAGCTTGTCTAGTCACCGGTCTCTTCAGACTCTAACTCTCGTTTCTACTCCCGACGTGCTGTTTTTAGTGTGGAGGATGGCTCCCAGCGGATCCATTCCTCCAGTGTAATGCTGAGAGGAGGTGGGGCCTTCAGAAAGTAGTCTCACAAGCAGTCCTCAGTTATTGGAGTGTATTCTCGAAGGTGCTGCTCGCCCACTGCTCGCTCCACCTTGTGCCTCCACGGTTGGCTGCTCTTCCTGGGCTCGGAGTGACGGAAAGAGCCATCCTTGTGATGGACTTTCTGAACCATTAGAACAAACTTCACCTCTTTATAAGGTGAATTAGTTCATGTTTCATTACAGTCACATGGTGGATTAACACACTCACCACCTACCTCCCATCCCTCCAAACCCAGTTCCTCAGTTTAGCCTCTCCTGGCCACATCTGCTACTCAGTCTTTTCACAGCCCTGGTCCTGCATGATGGCCTCCTTGGCTGTCTGCCCTCCCTGACAGCAAGAGCAGCCACAGCCGTGCCATGGTTGGTTCATTACAGCTTCCCCGTGGCCACAAAAACTGCCTCAGACTTCTCTGCCCTTAAATCCATCCTACCAGATTCAAGGTCCTCTTACTTAGCCTTACTACACTAGGAACCTAAAACCACAGCGGGACCTGTCCTGAGAGCCACCACAGAAGAGCGACCTGTCCTGAGAGCCACCACAGCACAGCACAGCGGGACCTGTCCTGAGAGCCACCACAGAAGAGTGGGACCTGTCCTGAGAACCCACCACAGCACACCCACCTGCACTCTAGCTTTCTGCCTACTCCTGTCACACTTCCGTGTGTCTGTGTGTGTGTGTGTGTGTGTGTGTGTGTGTGTGTGTGTATTAAATATATACATATTAGTGTTTTGCCTTCATGCATGTCTATGCACCACATATGTGCCTACTGCTTGAAGAGACCAGGAGGGCATTGCATCACCTGGGACTAGAGTTTACAGACAGTTCTGAGCTGCCTTGTGGGTGGCAGGAATTGAACCTGGGTCCTCTGGAAGAGCAGTGAGTGCTCTACTTGCTGACCCCCCACCTCCCTGGTCCCTACCCGCCCCCCCCCCCCCACACACACAGGTACAATTCTTAGCAGAAGTCTTCACTTTCCACTCACAACTTATAAACTATACATGCCCTGTGGCTTCAGCACACCCCAGCAGATTCTCCAATGTCTCACTAGCGATGCCCATGTCATTAAATCAGATGGAAAGTGTTCTGGCTCCATCTTACTGACCCCCTTAGTAGAATTCTCTCCCTTTCACAATTTCTTCCCTCCCTGCCTTCGGACTCTCCTGTCATTCCATCACCTCCCTGGACTTTCTTACTTCCACTCTCCCCTGCTGGGTCATTCTCCTCCACGTGACTTTGAAGTGTGAAAAATTCCTAAGTGTAGTCCTCCGCTCCTGAGCCTGGTCCTCTGCCCACTCCAGCTCACCCCAGCTACTATGGGAAGGATTAACCTATTTCTCTCCTTTGGCCCCAAATCCAGGTGACCACCCCTAAATGTCCTATGTGGATGACTAAGGGGCAATTCAGCACACCTCTGGCATCCTTCCCTTTCCTCTCAAGGTCAGAGTCACAAATCACTTGGAATAAGCCAGTTGCTTACCATCCACCCTCTTCCTGAAGGTTCCACTCAGGCTGTTTTCCCACCTGGCCACAGTTATACAAGCATGTGGGCTCCCTCAGCACCTGGGCATCCTCGTCAGTTTTTAAAACTGTCGTGCCCCAGTGTGCCTGTGAAGACCTGAGCTTAGAGAATCCGCTTTCCTTCCACCTCTGTAGGGTTTCTGCTCATTTGCAAGCACTTCAGCCTCTGAGCTTTCTTAAGCTTTGTGTATGCTCTGGCAGGAAAGGGTGAGAAAATGTTTCCACCCTTTCTGCCTTTTGAGTACAACATATCATCCAAACCCAAACTCTCTCTCACTGCTCTGTCCACCTTACTGTGACTTCACTGCTTTGCACAGCAACAGAAGTGTTTTCATCTGATTACACAATGAGTGAGTTTTTTAAAAAAAAATAATCATGTTCACCCTACTCTCAAGATAAAACAGAAGATCTTCAGGCTGGCCTGGGGCATCAGCTGCGCTGACTCCAGACGGCTGCTCTAACCTCAGCTTTGTTTCGTTTCCTCTGAGCTGCTTAGAGTCTAGCCACAAACCAACCAAAAACAGCAGCTTTCTACTCTGTATTTGGCCTCATGCTCTCGGTGCAGCCTGTTCCTGGAATGTCCAATGGGGCCACCACACATCAGTCACTGCTCAGTCCCCTGACTCACTATGTCCTGTTCACTCTACCAACACACCCCCTCCTCAAGGAAGCCTTCCCATCTTTCAGGAAATGTTCTGACAGCAGTCAGCATGTCACTGGGAATTAAGAAAGACAGCTTAAGACAATCGTCTTCTGATGTTTCGTGAAGCCAGGTACAGAAGAATAGGTCTCATAGGAGTTCCTTTGAACTCCTTTGCATGTAAAAGGAAATCAACACTTTGGAAAATACTAAATGACTTCCTTCTCACATGCTGGATAGTACAGGGTTAATCAGACCTTTCTCTGGTCAAACTTAAAAGAAGGACCAGCCATGTTCTTGAAGACTTCTTGAACTTAATTCATTCAGGAGCAAAAGACACATAGCCTGCCTCCTTACCACTGCCCACTTTCTAGTACCAAAAACTTTAAAAATGTAATTCCACACTCAAGTGTTTCACATATCTAAATTGGGAGGGAAGTATATTCGAACAACTGCACAGTTCAAATTCCCTCCTCACAGGAGAAAAGGTTTTGCAAACCATTAAGACAGAAGACTGAAGCCAGTGGCTGCTGAGCACACGTTGGGATTCCATCCACCCACTCCCAAGTTTCCAAAGCTCCGGCTCAGGTAAACTGGAGTTGCTACCCAAGCTGGACAGGAAGGAGCTGTGCGGCCCCCTCCATGGATCACAGCAGCCAGAACCAAACTGTGCTCTCCTGACTAAGGCTCTGTAGAAAGGCACAATGATTGGAAGGGTGACAAGGGACTGCCCTGTGTTACAATCCAGAAAAAAAAAAAAAAAAAAAAACAAGTAAACAGTTTGCACTTCCATCAGACTAAGTTAAAATGAGGTATCAGCAATGCCCAGGCTGCCTCCTTCCGCCCCCACTCCCTTCCGTCTCCATCCATCCTTCCATTCTGAAAACTAATTATCCTTTGTAATCCTCAGGTAAAAACTTCTACCTAGCATTCATCTGTGTTTGTAGCAATGCTGATTCACCCACGGAAGGAACTAAAGGGATCAGAGTACAGATACACACGCACACGCACACCACACCACCACCACCACCACACACCACTTTTAGGAATCTTTTACTACCAAAACTACACTGGGAAACTTGGTTAATTTCAAGCCATGCTTAATAGATCAGTTTTTAAAAGTTAATTAGTTCTCCCCACAGAGTGATCAATAGAGAAGAGCACATCTCTGAGGAATAACTGCTCCCCTAGGCCAATTACTCATGGAACAGGTATTGATAGGACATCTTAAATGAGGCAAGTTTCTTGCTGGCCCACGACAGGAAAAGTTTTGAGGAGTGAGAGATGAACAGATGGACAGAAGGAGGGAGGGGGAGGGAGGGAGGAAGGAAGGAAGGAAGGAAGGAAGGAAGGAAAGAAGGAAGGAAGGAAGGAAGGAAGGAAGGAAGGAAGGAAGGAAGGAAGGAAGGAAGAAGAAAAATGAAAGCATGGCTATTCACTGAATTCTTCATCCAGAGGTCATGAAGCCGATACAGATGGACATCTTCAGAAGGTTTCTTGACTTTAATTCATTCAGAAGGCAAAAAGCGATCCACAAAGCCCTCCTCCCTTACCATTTTCCAGGGAAAAAAAATTAAAATAAATGGGCAACACTTACATTTACATGAATGGGAAAAAAGGAGTACATAAAAGCATAAAAACCGTGTGAAGTTACAGAGCATATCATGTCTTAGAATCAAAACACTATAAAACGAAAGTTAAAAAACCCCACTAGATGCAGTTATGATCCAGACACTTGGACAGACAGAGCCAGCAACACTACCATCTAAACCAGTAAGAACGCAGGTAACAGTGAACACTAGGCAAGGATGGCTGGACCCAAAACTTATCCAGCACGACGGCCAGGGAGACAGTTCTGTCAGCAAAGTCACCGCCCTGCCAGGCCAGCATGAGGACCGGAGTTAACCCTGGCATCCACGTGAGAGGCTGGGCCTGGCTATAACCTCCACAGGGACGAGCAGAAGACAAGACGGAGGGCTCACTGGCCAACTCCAGGCCAATCTACAACCACAAGGTAGATGTCCCCTGAGACGTCACACCCAAGACTGACTTCTGGCCTCCATGGGCACAGGGACCGACACACAGACTGCAGCCACATGAAAACACGCCCAAAACAAATATAAAAATTACACAGTGAGAAACTGCCTCTTTGTGGGATGCCCTGCTTGATAGTCTAAGGCAACAGTTCTCAACCTGTGGGTTGCAAAGCCGTTTGCGAGTCACAAATCAGATATTTACATTACAAATCATAACAGTAGCAAAATTACAGTTATGGAGTAGCAACGAAATAATTTTATGGTTGGGGTCACCACAACGTGAGGAACTGTCTTAAAGGGTCACAGCGTTAGGAAGGTTGAGACCCACTGGTCTAAGGGCTCTGGGCATTGGGCAGCCCCCACCGTAAGTTATGAGGGGAGCTATGGGCCACACAGCATCAGTTCCGATCTCTGGAGGAACAAAACTAGATGCAATGTGAGTGACAAACCCTGAATGCCAAAGGCTGGACAAGATCCCACAGCTGGCATACGACACGTACTGCGAAAGAGGAATGCAGAAGGGCACATATCTGGAGGGTAATGTGCCCCACATTTGGGAACCCCCACACTGCTTCATGTGTGCCTGCTATTCACTGTTAAAAAACAGTACTGGTAAGTAGAGCACTTTCCTGAGTTCTGTCCTTCATTCTAGTGAGTTACTGGACCCAAGGGTGGCTGCAGGGGCTGAGAAACTTGAGGTCAGCTAGTCTGAACTCACAGTGCCCTCGGAGGCACTAGCCGTGGCTAGTGTCTGAAGTGAGTCTTGCAGAGATGTCCTCTCATGCTCCACGGTTTGCCAAACTCCCAGAGCCCTTCTCTCAAACTCCATGAGTTGCAAGCTTTCTTACAGACCTATCTTTGAGAGAAATGTAACAGCTGTGCCAAAGGAAAGCACACTTCTATAGAACAGTAAAATGGGTTTTCAAAAACTCTTACCACATTACAATAAATATGGCAAAGAACTTAACAACATATATGAACTCCCAAATCCCCCACTGAATGCCAAATGAGAGCGAGGGCCCGGGAGAATTCCAGGCCCAGGATGAAGGTGCCTGAAGAGACTATCAGTCACCAAGGGGACACACTCAAGCAACAGCCCACTCTGCTCCTGAACAGCAGAGCTGGGAGAAACGGGGAGCAAAGGCTGCTGGGAAGGGGTCACACACACCACGCAGCCTGCGGTCCTGGAAAGACCCAGCTTCCCATGGATGAGTGTGGGCAGCAAGGAAGCAGCAAGTATGGACCCCCTTGCAGTTCTACCCAGAAGGGCTGACTGCCCACACAAGTGACTCCAGGCCATCCTGGCGAGAGCGGGTCTGAGGCAGCGGGAAGAAACTATGTGTCATGGTAGAGGTCCTCCCTGGCCTTCCAAAGAACTGAGGCAGCACTTGGCACACGTCTCTTGTGTACACCCTGCCAGCCAATCTTACCAACTGGCACAGGAGACGTGGCAACGTGGCCAGGAGCCTGTGAGGACAGGGGCCTTGCAGTCTCCTCCCTACCTGGGAACTCCTGAGAAGCAGAAGCCTTGAAGAGGCCGTGAGGAGAGTGCCAGTGAGGGGAGACGCACTTGCCATGCAAATGAGACCAGGCTAAACCAGCCAGCCTCAAACACGGAAGGTGACTGGGATGCTGAGAAATATGTCCCAGGTGGGAAAGAGCCTGTGCTCCCCAGGAGAAATGAAGGATCAATCCTGCCCAACCACGATGACTAGAGGAAGAGCAAGGACTTTCCAGTAGTACTCTGGCAGACAGAGACACGTAAAATAAATGTCGACACAACATACTTTTAGATATTTTAGGCTCAACATAAGAAATAGCCAGTAAAATGACTTGGACACAACTTAAATGTATGTCCCCAACGTTTTATTAAATTTCCAAATATTGCAATTAAATCTGCAATAATTTTTATAATGAATAACTGTACAATTATCACTTAGATTCTATTTGTGAAGAGGTTATTGCATGGCTTATGTTAGAACCACTCATCATTCTCTGTTCACCTTTTAATCAGTATTATTTGAATAAAATAGTTCAAAGTAAATTGTAAACACCAGTACACATTGACATACACCAGTTTGTATGTCATAGTTCAACATTTCTTTACAGGTTTTAGTGTAAAATTCACATAAAATTGAGGGCATTGATCTTAAGTGACTATTCCCTGAGTTTTAACAAATGTGTATGCTGGTGTGGCCAAATCCTATGGAGACCTAGAACAAGGACCCCACTTAAGGTTCTTCCCTCATGATCATTCTTCTCATTCTGCTTTCACCCTACCCTGCTCTGTTATAGGCATTTCTGTTTTTATTTTCTTACTGTAGATTAGTTTTGCCTATTCTTAGAGTCTTATAAAAGTAGCACCACATAATGCATCTTTCACGTGTTTGCTCTATTTTCCCATCATACTAGTTAACTAAGGGGTAGAGTTTCACTGTCTGCATACAAGAGTATATATGAGTGACAAGTATCCATTTTGTTACTAATAGAAAATGAGGAGTTTCCCATACTGCATTACTATGAGCACGACCCCTGGAAAAACTCTTACACAAGATTACTGCAAATACAGCCAGGTCTCCATACTCACAGTTTCTACATCAACAGATTCAATCAACAGCAACTGGAAAATGGATTTAAGCCTATGACGCTTACATTTGTACTTAACGTGGACAAACATTCTTCCCTTGTCATTATCCCCCTGAACAATGCTGTATAACTACTTGCATAGCACTTACACTGAATTAGATACTAGTGCTGGATAGTTTCATGTCAATCTGACACAAGCTAAAGTCATCTGAGAGTCTGAGAGGAGGGAACCTCAATTGAGAAAATGCCTCCGTAAGATGAGCTGTAGGCAAGCCTGTAAGGCATTTTCTTCTGTAGATCAGTGGGAGAAGGCCTAGCCCATGGTAGATGGAGCCATCCCTAGGCTGGTGGTCCTGGGTTCTATAAGAAAGCAGGCTGAGCAAGCCATAAGGAGCAAGCAGTAAGCAGCAGCCCTCATGGCCTCTGCATCAGCTCCTGCCTCCAGCTTCCTGTCCTGTTTGAGTTCCTGTCCTGATTCCCTCAGTGAAGAACAGTGATGTGGAAATGTGAGCCCAATCAACCCTTTCCTCTCCATGTTGCTTTGGCCATGATGTTTCATCCCAGCCATCCTAACCCTAACTAGGACAGTGTTAGAGGTAATCTAGAGATGATCTGAAGCAAAGGGAGGGTATGGGTGGTTTTACATGCAAATACAACACTGGTTTACACTCCGGGCTCGAGTTTCTGTGTGACAAGGAGGATCTTTAGAACCAATCTTCTCCTCATATTACTGCTTAGGTAAATATGCAGAACTGCTGGAGCCCAAGTATTATAAAAAGCCGTTCCCAAACGAACTCCACCATTTAATGTACTTATTAAGAGCCACTGACCACTCTGTCATGATTTGGTCTCTCTAGGTTTAGCCATTTCTGGTGGGTATTATCACAAGTCTCACAGTGTGTTTCACATATGCTGTCCTGAGAATTAATTATGCTGAGCACACTTTTAAAATCATGTCAAACATTTATTTCACTCAGTTTGTGCATTATTTTGCTCACGTCTTTTACACTTTTTAAAAAGGAATTGTAAGAGTTCTTTGCATTTCCCTGACACTTGTCCATTACCATTCTCTACTTGTTGAAATTCTTTCTCCCTGGTCTCTGCTCATCTTCTCAATGACGTCTTCGGCCGGGAGTGTTAACTCTGATAATGCAGACCACATCAGTTTCAGGTATATTCTAGAGACATCACCAACACATCAGGGGTATAGCTTAGCAGGATTCCTTGCTTCTCAGTGAGACGTGGCATCTATTTCAGGACTTGCCTGCATCTCTATTAGTGGAATCTTGGCTAGGGCCGGTGCTCTATTAACGAACATCTCTTTGTGGCTCTTAAAGAGTGAAAGTAAAGAACTACAGACTAAGTTATAAAAACTTTGGTTGCTATCCTACCAGATTCAACTACTGAAGTTCTGATTCCATCTGGGAACTGGATGGCTGAGATACCAGGGCAAGCAGGGCATGGCGGTGCACAGATGGGTGTTGGAGGATCAAAATGGGAAATACTGACTTTTGACGAGTCACTCTTATTGGCTGGAGAGATGGCTCAGAGTTAAGAGCATCTTCTTCTTGTGGCTCCCAGAGTGAAAGTAAAGAACTAGTTAGAAGCATCAAGTTCTTGTAACATGCAACTTCAGATTCAACTACTGAAATTTCAGGCTCCAGCAGCCAGCGACACTCTGGTCCTCTAACTTCTTACAAGAACTGCCTTACCTGTGCTCTATTATTTTAATAATAAAAACACTTTTAAAAAATCTATATAGAAGAGATATCAAAATTTCAAGGGCAAGCAGGGCATGGCGGTGCACACACCCAAGATGATTTGGGAGGAAAAAAAGGCTGTTGGAGGATATTATAGGACAAAAGGGAATACTGAGTATTGACTTCCACGGTGAACGAGTTTGTGATAACCACTCTACAGCAGCATATACCTTGCTCAGAGTTAAAGCACCAGCCGCTCTTCCATCTTGAGTTCAAAGCAACACATGTGCTCACAACCATCTATAATGAATCTGGCGCCCTCTTCTGGCCTGCAGTGAGAAGCATAATAAAACAAGAAGGAAGTAGTAGCAGCAGCAGTAGCAGCAGCAGCAGCAGCAGCAGCAGTTGTTTCTAAAGAAAGCATGCTGAAGAAATTAAGGGCGCAGTAATGAATTAACTTTCAGGAAAACTAAAGGAACCAAGAGAGGCAGAACGCACATATACCTCGTGGTAATAACTGAAAAACTTATGCAAGTGGGATATTCATTGCACTTAAAAGTGTCTTGCAGCTTTGAAAATTTTAAATTATTATGATAGAAAATACATACATTTCCAGGCTAGAAGGGTCAATACACTTCAAAAAAAAAAAAATTGGAGAACTGAAAGAACAAAAGCTTCCCAGGTTCATTCACAACTGGGTTCTGGAAAAATAAAAAAATAAAAACAGTACAGTTTTTAGGATGCTTCTAGAGATAGCGAGGGGATTCTGAGCATGAAGCCATGAGGTGGCACATAGCATGAAGCCGAGTGCCACTAGGGCCACACAGAATGTTTTGAGTCTTAGGAGACACATGACAAGAACTTATGTGAGTTTATCTAACAGGATGACGTAATGAACACAACTCACTGTCACAGAGAAGAAAGCCAAAGATGCAGCAGTGGTGGGCATTGGAAGTGGGGGAAGCAAGATAGCAAAGTGCTGGGCTGGCAAACCCCAGGGAAGGGAGAGTCTCTGCACCCAGGGAAGGAGAGTCTCTGCACCCAGGAAGGAGAGTCTCTGCACCCCAGGGAAGGGAGAGCTCTGCACGGGCATGATCGTTCTGTTGTTAGAGGTTTACAGTTTTCAAAACCAAATGTGAAAAACATCTACAAAATAAAAACTGAACTTGGTTCTAAAAATAAAAAGATAAAAGAAGTTAAAGGTCAGCTTTTTGAGCCATCTCTGAAATGCTACCAATTCTGCCTATCTGCAAAGAGTAGAAACCAAAGAGACCTGTCTCCACTCATCTGCCACCATGCTCCTGTGTTTGGTGCCCCCACACACCTATGACACTCTCAACAAGGTACCTGAACTGGGCCTCAGATTCAAACAGGAGAACAATTCTTAAGTCATCTGTCACACACAGGGAAACCGTACACCTAGAGGTGGTGGTAACACGAGGAAGGGGAAGCCACAGGGTGAAGTTTTCACCCTGCCTTTCAGTAGGGCTGGCACACTTTTTCCAAGGTCCTCATAGTAATGAATGGTGCCCATCTGCCACCTCTGGGGCCATAACTAACACACAACTCCTGAACCCAAAATCCAATTCCAGATGCAGCCTCACAATGTAGGGTGGGGTTTCCACTTTCTCCCCCTTTCATTCTAGTGTCTGACACATTACTCCCTGCTAAGGGGGCTTTTTTAGTTAGCCATACCATCCCAGCCACTTCCAGAGACTAAAATTCATCAAAACCAAAACAAAACAGAAAAAAAGAGCAATCTACTTCAAATCCTTCTAGTTAATAGTTTATGCTTGACAATGATCTTGATTTGCAAACGGTCTTATACCTGTTCAAGCCATATTCCACTCATAGCCCTGGCCATTGATTGCATACGCTTCTGATCCTGGAATCAGATCTAGCATACAGTGTTATGTCATAACCTGACTTTAATAAGCATTACCTGGACAGGCTTCTCTTGAAGTTCATGCCCAGGTCCACAATCACCTGCTTTTCACACTGCACATGTGATTGATGTGATCACCTTTGACCCCAGGGCATTCCCAAAATTCTGCTAACCTCAGCAAGGCTGGGAAATGTCAAGATTGAGTCCTGACCAATGTGCAATGCGTACCAAATACATAACAGAATTATTCTTCAGCAGCCTGCACTTCATAAACACACAGTGTCTCTAGAAGTTTACAGATGCCTTTCTAGGCACTGTAGAATACTTTTTACTGACAGAAGTTACCTAGGATTACTTCTGGCATAAAGCTGTACATACAGATAGAGCACTCATATACACAAAATAAATAAATCTTTAAAAAATGCACTGTAGAATACTTTTTACTGACAGAAGTTACTTAGGATTACTTCTAGCATAAAGTTGTACATGCAGATTGCACTCATACACACAAAATAAATAAATCTTTAAAAAATGAGTAATCTGTCCCTTTAGCTTCCTGCACCTTCTGACTTTGCGATTCTCAGTGAAATCACTCAGGAACTGCTGGTTGCAGTCACAGTTCTGAAACTGTAGAAAAGCCTTTGGTTCTCAACATTCCTAATGCTGTGACCCTTTAATATGGTTCCTAGTGTTGTGGTGACCCCACAAGCACCAAATTATTTCATTGCCATTTCATAACTTTAATTTTGTTACTGCTGTGAATCATAATGTAAATATGATTCTGATGTGGAGGATATCTGATATTTGACCCCAAAGGGGTTGCAACCCACAGGTTGAGCCCCACTAAGGTTTAGTCCATGTTGGTCTGGTCCCTTAAACCTCACTGCACAGTTCACACCTTATTAGAATACAAAGTACTTTTGTCCCAATCCAATGACAAAGCAATGTAGAGTATCTGAAAAAACAAAGCACAGTTTTGACTCTGTTTATCCCACATGTACATCTGTGTGTGCTCCCTTCCCAATGCACCCCAATCGCACACCAAAGTGATGACCCACACCACCACCAGGTAAAGATGTCCTGTAATCCTGATCTCACTGACTTGTATTGCTCTAACCCTCACTGTGGAGAGAGTAACCCCAAAAGATCTGACCAGCTGCAGAGTGCAATTCTTTAGGCTTTATACAAGACCCACACATGCTAAAGCTCAGTCAGAATCCTGGTGCTTAAGTATCCATGACAACACTGGCTAAAAATAATGCTTTCCGTGGAAAGAGTTGGGTCACCATCAAATTCAGATGGCAAAACAGATCAGCTCTGTAAGTTGTCAGGATTGTAGGATGTAAACCTAACTCTTTGGATGGCAACTTTTAAATGGTATCCATAGATTTTTTTTTCCACGTTATCAATTCATTCATTTATTCAGCAAATACTCTAAATCTCTGTCCTGTGCAACTTAACTTATAACCCAAGGAAGAGGAACTAGAACTCACACTCCCCACATAAAAGGTCGACAAGATAACAGGGTACAGTCATTTGGGGGAATTATGCTGCTGAATTTCAAATGTACAGCATTCTCGGGTGCTGACTGCTGCAAACCGCTCTTTATAAATATTAAAAATGTCCACTTCTCAATCTGGTATCGTTTAATGAAAATTGGCAAATCTTATTTTCAAAGAGGAAATAGTCATAATTCTTACAAAGGAACTTAAAAATATGAAACCGAAAAAGGGGAAGAAAAATTCAGCAGATGACTCCATACTTCAGTATTTACACAAATAATTTTAGCCCATTCTTTTGAGTCATGTTTAAAAATAAAAGGGAAATTGAAACCTTGCAAATAAGTGAAGCTTCTCTAAACACACACACACACCACACACACACACACACACACACACACACACACACACACCAGAACAAATGAACTGTCGGCTTTGGCCCAACTTTCATCCCAAACAGAATCATCCAATTAAGTATGGATAAAAGATTTCCAGGAATACCTCTCTATTACTACTGAATAGCTTCCTGTGGGTATAACCCAAGAAGATGATGAGGAACCTGTAGCATGCTATCTAAACCATATCTAACACCGAATGGACTTGACCTATCTATCTAAACATTTCCTATATCTATGAAGTACACATGTTCTTAGGATTCTGTTTATCTCTGACACTTATCAATAGGATTTCTATATTCTTGCCTATAGCATAAACCTAAAAAATCCTAACAAGTCATTTTTGAGAACTTATGACATCAAAAGCAAAACAGAAAACAGCACAGCTACCTCTTCAGTGTCCTTTTGGACTGATGACAGAGAAATGCTCATCTGTATGTGTTCATTCCAATGTCGTCTACCTTTCTGTGAACTAAGCACCTGCCTTCATGCTCAATACTGACACACCATTGAGTACAGAGGACACAGCCTGCCCAGGCAGCTGCTTTAACACCAGATGCAAGACAAAAGAAACAGGTTATCCACAGTACAGCAACCCCTGGCCTCTGCAATATAAACAAAACTAGACTATGACCAAGTTTCCAAGTTTGGGGTTTGGTATGAGCCAGACAGTAAGCATGGTTTTACTTTTAGAACAGTTAAAAGGAAGTCAGAGAAAAATTTCATAATGTGAAGTTTATTGGAAACTCAACTGCAGTGCCCATAATCAGGTTTTATTGGTACACCTCCTGGCTCTACTGGCCACGGCTGCTTCCAGGCTACAGCAGCAGAGCTGAGAGGCTTTAACAGTGACTGCATGGTCAGACTGCCGATCTAATCCGTCCCAGTGGGTACTCTGCAGCCGAGATCACACAAGGACCTAGTCAAGGGGAGAAGCAGTCCGTCTAGCTCTGAGGAAAACGCAAGGGGAAGCCCTGTTCGCTTTCCTCCTCACTGCCGCTGGCTGCTTCCTTCCCGGGTTCCCCACAAAGAGCCAAGAAGCAGAAGGAAAAGGCTCCTAGGAGACAATCTGAGCCAATAATCACTACAATCCGGAACCAGCTCCGCCTCTGCTTTGCTTTTAGATGAAATCAATTCCATCTGGTCTCTGTTCCTAATGGTGGGTGCCCTCACAATCAAGTAGGACAGAGATTCCATACATCAACCCTCATCATCACCAAATACGGTAACTGTATTTGTGAAACTACTATTGAGTCACTTTGAAATCACTCTTCAATACTATGATGAAAGTACCATCGTCTTCATATGAAGATGGAGAAAATTTGGGAAACATTTGGAAAGGTATAGTGATTTACCCAAATTAGCAAATAGAAGAGCCTGAGTTTCTATGTGGGTTCGGTTCAGCTGTAGACAATTTTGTTGATTGAACTTGGCATCTGTTGAAAAGTTCATATCACAAGTTCTAAAGAAAATGATGAGTCCAGGAATGGGGACTGCCGTGGACGGTGCCCTGGTTCACTGAGGGCTGCCATGGATGGTGCTCTGGTTCACTGAGGGCTGCGGTGGAGCTGCTGTGGATGGTGCCCCAATTCACTGAGGGCTGCCGTGGGGGTGCCGTGGACGGTGCTCTGGTTCACTCACCTCACCCTTTGCTTTCTTTGCTCTTAGGTGGGCTGGGACCAAAGACCAACAGTTGTGAATTCCAAGATTTTAAGGATAACTGTGGTACTGGTGCTGACTGTCTATTCAGACACTTCACTCCAGGCTTCCCTGCAGCTGAAGGAAGGGGCTTTATTGAACTATGCATTAAAGATGATCCACATAAGCCCAAGGATTTTCATGTCCATATGAGAGCACACTCTCTTTCCAAGATTCTCAAATGAACTGCTTTTGCAACATCAAAGGGCGTAAATAGAGGAATAGCAAGCCTCTTGCCAGTTGGCTCCCAATAATCAACTCCAGGACCAACCACCACTCACCAACAACAGACGTGGAAGCTTTTACAGCATGACAGGAGTAGAGGAGTGAGCTAACAAAAATGAAGGGCAGTGGACAAGGTAGTAGCTCAAAGAACCGAAGAATCGCTGAATGCAGATTATATGTAGATCATTCTAAAGATGAAATGAATATGTACCAAAGTTCTTGCTCTTGAGCTACTTGCATTTATTGTATTGATTTTACCTAGCAGTGTAGCATTTGTGCTAATAAAGACACAGACTAATTTTTAGAATTCTTTTGTAAGTGGTGAGACATTTGAGGTAGCTGAGTGCGAACAGAGTAAGACCCAGAAAGAGCTCCCAGGAACTCCTCCTTCCCAGGCCGCCTCCCAGGAACTCCTCCTCCCAGGCCGCCTGGCAGTCCCTTTCTGTATGCTCTTAGTCTATGCTTACTGATGTTTGCTTCTCCACTAGCCTTTTCAAATCTCCAAATCTTGGAGACATAATTGCTAACACTGCACTACATCTGCCACAAACATCTACTGAGACCTCCACAGCGGCAACAGAAACTGTTAACAGTTGTGTTTTAGTTCTGTGCCAGGGACTCTAGGCCTGTGTGTACTGGCTACAAATAGACAAATCAGCCAAAGCCAAAACAAATCTCACAGCTTCAAGAAAATAAACACTACGTTTCACGCATGAAGAAATAAGCTCAATTTGAACCGTGTACCTACTTCAAGTCATCACTGTAAGAACAGTGAGGAACAGGCGAGCACAGGGAGACAACTGATGCGCATTTCCAGCAGTCAACAGCCTAGCTCCTCCCGGGTGGCTGCAGATGATCAGAATCTTACAAAGAAAAAAGTTCGCATAATAAACTCAATAAAGTGTTCCTAGGATTTGAAAATAGCAATACATTTAAAGAATCTTAATACTCAGTAATTAACATAAAAAATTACTAAGCTGGATTTTCCCTAGAAATGTAAAGGTAGTTTTAAATCAGAACATAGTTACTATAATTTGCTGACTAAAAGTAATCATTTATGTAATGAATAAATGCAGAGAAAATAATTAAATACTAATTATAACTATTAGTAAGGCAAAGAAGAAGGAAAGGAGATATGGGGAAGGGTGTCAGCATGAAAGAAAAAAATACAGACCTGCATTCATCACGGGCAGATGCAAAAGCAACAGCAAAGTATTAAAAAAAAGCTGAATGCACAGATTGGCAAATAAAGACGCGTGGGCAATAGCAGCAATAAAGCCATGTGTGCAGCACTGGTAATAAAGCCGTGTGCACAAGATTAGCAATCAAACCATGTGTACCATATTGTGAAATAAAGCCATGTGTAAAGGATAGCTCAACACGATCAAACAGGGCTTGAAGAGAAAAGGAGGATCTGCCGAAACTCTTAAACTAGAAATACATAAATTCCCACAATCAGATACGGATATCTACATAACACCTACAGTTAGTACTTGACTTGCTAGAAAAAGGCAGAATGTCCGCATTTCTCACTTCAAGCCAATAAGAGTTCCTCTAAGACTGAAAAGAACTATCTGTCTATTGAGTAATGAGATTTTACATAAAAAAAATCCCATAGACTATATTACGTGTGTGTATATACATATATATATATATATATGTATACATATACTACTGAAATTGAAAAGTGAATTTAGCAAGGCCATATGACCTAAGATAATGTGTGTCGATTCTATGTCTACACACTAAAAGCACACAATGCAGTCCTTCTATTCTCTTGCAGCGCTAGAGGATCAAACCAGGGCCATAACACACACAGTAGGCAGACACTCTATCAACGAGTCATATACTCAGTCCTTGTTTGGGGTGTTTTGTTGTTTTGTTTTATTATTTTTAAAAAAAGTCTTACTATATTGCCCTTGCCCACTTCTACCTCCTCAGTGCTTGGAACATAAAGAATGTACCACTACAGTAACCACAAAATGATTTTTAATATGAATTATAAAGCTATCAAAATGCATAAAATATCTAGAAAAAGCACTTGACAAAAATATATGAGTGCCATACCCCAAACTACAGAATAAGGCAGAAAGAAATTAAAGACCAAGAAAAATAAAGATATACCACTGTTATGGGGTGGAAGACTTGGTACTGGTGAGACCTTGATTCTTCCACACTGATGTAAAGAGTCAATGCAAATCTGAGTGTAGACGGAGGGTACTTCTCTTCAGAACCTGAGACATTCGCTGGAAATCACACTTGGGCACACAGAAGAACTAGCCATTCAGAACCATCTCTAAAAGGATGACAAATGTGCCATTTACTGCCTACTTTCACTAATTACTATGTATTAGGAGTAATCAGGACTGTAGCACAAATAGAAAATTTTTTAAAGTACAGAGTAAGGGGCACAAAAATAGACTTAATAATCATACTCCCACTTACTTTTTAACAAAAGCAACAAAAATAACCTCATGTAAAAGCAAAGTGCTTTCAATAAACTGTACCATTACAGCCATTAACAAACAAAATAAAGCTACTCTAAACTAATTTGAGCAAGATTATAAACTTAAACATAAAATCTAAAACTCTGAAATTTCTAAAAGAAAACAGAGATTAGCTTTGTGACTTGAGAACAGGATGTTTCTTAGGCTAGAGAAAGTAAAGTCAGAAATGTAAAAGTAACTATTAACATGAAAAATATTTGTTCTTCACCCGCATTTCCTGAGAACCCTGCACCCTGTATGTCAACCTCAGGTAGGAATGAACCCCAACCCTGCAGAGACTCCTCCCCACCTGCCCGAGGACCATGCCACCTATAAACTACATGCAGATCCCAGTGAGCTTTCCACACACTCTTAAGAATCATCTAACTGTACAGGTTTGTGCCTGTGCTCAGAAGCTGCACCTAGGCCTGGCTGAACTGAGTCCACTGGTGATACCACGTTCATACATCAACACTGTGTTGTACCACTATTGAACCCCAAGCACCAGTCAACCGGTCCATAGCTCAACTAATCAGGGTAACAGCACAGATCCATTCAACAAAGGTGGGACAGACAGCCATACCAAGAAGCACAACCAACAACCTAATTCCAGATGCCTAGGTACCATTGTAAAAATATAAGAAAACATGAACACCCAGGGCAATGTGTCTCTCCTCCAAAACTTAATACTCCAACAGTAATGTTCCCTGAGAAAAGCAACTTAGAGGACATATAATACAATGAATTCAAATAGCAATTATAAATATGTTCAAGCCAACTATATTCATAGCAGCTTTATTTGTAATAGCCAGAACTGGAAATAACCTAGATGTCCCTCAACTAAAGAATGGATAAAAAAAAAAAATGTGGTACATTTACACAATGGAGTATTACTCAAGGACACAATGGAATATTATTCAAGGACACAATGGAATATTACTCAAGGACACAATGAATATTACTCAAGGACACAATTATTACTCAAAGACACAATGGAATAATAATCAAAGACACAATGGAGTATTATCATGAAATTACTCAAGGACACAATGGAATATTACTCAAGGGCACAATGGAATATTACTCAAGGACATGATGGAGTACTATTCAAGGACACAATGGAGTATTACTCAAGGACACAATGGAATATTACTCAAGGACACAATGGAGTATTACTCAAGGACACCAGTAAATTTGAAGGCAAATGGATGGAACAAGAAAAAAAATTATCCCGAGTGAGGTAACCCAGACCGAGAAGACAAACATGGTATGCACTCACTCATAAGTGGATACCTAGAGAGACTAGGTATCAAGGAGGATTCCTGGAAGTGAAAATGGAAGAGACTTCATGAGTGGACTGGGGATGAATGGGGAAGGGAACATGAGCGATCAGGTTGGGAGGGGAATGGCAGGGGGAGCGGGTATTTCAGGGTCATGTAAAAACTTGGCAGAAGGGAATCTCCCAGGAATCTAAGCTGCCCAGCTTAGACTCTTTAGCCACGGCAGATCCATAGCCTGGCCATCTCCTGTGAGTAGACTGGTGCCTAGTTCAATTGTCATCAGAGAGGCCTCATCCAGCAACTGACAGAAACAGAGGCAGACCCAGAGATAAGCATTAGGCAGAGTTCAGGGAATCCTGCAGAAGAGGAGCAGAAAGGGTTGTAGGAGCCAGAGGGGTCAAGGACACAAGAAAACTCACAGAATCAACTAACCTGGGCTCACAGGTGCTCACAGAGACTGAACCGACAACCAGGGAGCCTGCATGGGACTGACCTAGGCTCTCTGTTTATGTGCTACAGTTGTGTAGCTTGGTCCTCTTGTGGTACTCCAAACAGTGGGAACAGGGACTATTTCTGACACTTTCCCTGGCTTCTGGACCCTACTCGTCATACTGGGTTGCCTTGCCCAGCCTTAACACATGGAGAGGTGCTTAGTCTTACTGCAACTTGATATGCCATGTTTTGTTGATACTCATGAGAGACCTGACTTGGCCTAAACAGAAACAGAGGAAGTGGATTGGGAGTGGGAACAGAGTGAGGATGGGAGGGGGTCTGAGAGGAGAGGAGGAGGAGAAACTGCCCTGAGATGTAAAATAAATGAATAAATTCATTTTTAAAAAATAAAGAAATACGTTCAAGCAACTCAAAGAGGATACAAATGATTGATAAAATACAGACTGCAAAAAACACAGATGTTTGAATGAAATAAAGCAAATAATTCAAGATATGGAAATAGAATTTTGTAAAGACAGAATTTCTGAAAAAAAGTCAAACTAAAAATGTGAACAATTCAATAAGTCAACCAAGGTCAATGGAAAGCCTCAGACAGAATGCACCAAGTAGAAGTGAGAGCACCAGGCCTTGATAAGGTGGACAAATTGAATCACTTGGTCAAAGAAAACATTACATCTAAAAAGTCCAGGATAAAAAATGCAGAAACTCTGTTACACTGCAGAAAGACCAAGCCTACAAATCACAAGTATACAAAGAGAAGAAACGTGGGCCAAATTTCAGAAAATATTTTCAGCAAAATCCTAAGATAATTTTACCAAATTTAAGGAAAGAAATACCTACCAAGGTACAAGAAGTATACAGAACACCAAATAGAATCAGAAAAGAAACTCACTATGTCACACAATAAATTAACACACTAACTGTACAAAACAAAGAACATATTTTGAGAAATACCATGTGAAATATAAAGGCAGACCGAAAATTAAAACTAATTTTCAATAGTGACTTTAACAGCCAGAAGGGATTGGACCTATATTCTACAATTTATGAGAGGCCAAAGATGCCAGCCTGGACTAGTATACTTGTAGTGGGTAGCCATTCCAGCGTGGATCTGGAAGTTCCAACCCTCATTGAGACTCTGGCAACTGTCAGGCCTACGAGGCAGGGCCAGGGGAGACCCAAGAGCTGGATGGGCCAGCGCTCTCTCTGGCCCAGGACCCTGAACGGTGGAGGTGGACCGGTGGAGGTGGACCGAGCTCTAGAGAACACCGCTGGACAGTGATATACCTTCCCCAGACCCTGCGACCTACCTTTCCCTTTTTGTAAGTTACCCACTAAATAAATCTTCCTTTTAACTAAGGGGAGTGGCCTTAATAATTTCACCAATATCTGGCACCCAACGTGGGGCAAATTCCAAAGGCCTGGGTGGCTCCCGCCCTCTCCTCCCTGGCTGGCGGGTACCGGGTACCTAAACCCGCCTGCAAAGTTTCATATAACCAGGGAACGCCTATACAGTTCCATTCCCGAAAAAGGAGCAGCTAGTCCGGTCTCAGTTCCCTAGCTTAGCCACGAGACCAGCAAAAGAAGCACTCCCCTGCTCCCTGGCCTGCTCCCTGCATGCTGGCCCCGCACCATATCTCATTACAGATGTTTGTGAGTCACCATGTGGTTGCTGGGAATTGAACTCAGGACCTCTGGAAGAACAGTCAGTGTTCTTAACCTCTGAGCCATCTCTCCAGCCCCCATCAGATCTCGGGTCTCCAGGCGCCTTCCCTGGCCCCACCTCGTAGGTGACAGTTGCCAGAGTCTCAATGGGGGTTGGAACTTTCAGATCCAAGCTGGAATGCCTACCTACTACATATACCCAAACAACTATCAACTGCAATCGAAGAAAGAAAAACTTTCCATAATAACAACAGGTTAAAGGAATTTCTGCATACTAAGCCATCTCTACAGAGACATTAGAAGAGATGCTTAGGTATGAAGAGAGGAATAAACACGCCCAAGAAGGCACAAGGAATAAATACAAAATCTCAAACAGTTAATAAAAAGAGGTCTGTGAAAACACCACAAAACAACAAAACGAAATACATATTCTTCAACAACAACTAACAACATTAATGTCCTGATTCCCCAGGAAAGAGACACAGACTAGCAGCCTGGGTTAGAAAACAGGATCTATCTTAGATCTGCTGCCTCCAAGAAACACACCAAACCAAACAAAGAAAAAAGGAAGGAAGGAGGAAAGGAAGGAAGGAAATGAAAAGTTGTTATTGATTTGGACAAGTCCTTTTAAAAACTTTTGTTTGGAATATGTAATTCTATCTCAATAATACAAAGGCAGTATGATAGGAAAGCTAAATAGAAAACTGAGGGAAGAATGTGTATGGCCAACAAATCACAAGACAAGAAGTGTTCTCATCAATAGTGAACAGAGAAGGGCAACTGTAAGCCAAAGGAGAAAAGACGACAACATCAAATGCTGGTGCACGCGGTGGTTTGAATAAGAACCGCCCACAGCCTCAAGTATTTGAATGCTTAGTCACCAGGGAGGGGCACTACTTCTAAGGATTAGGAAGTGTGGCCTTGATGGAGGAAGTGTGTCGCTGAGGGTGGGCTTTGAAATTTCAGAGGCCCGAGCCAGGTCCAGTGGCTGTCTCACTCTCTTCCTGCTGCCTGCAAATCCAGATGGAGAATTCTCAACCTCTTCTCCAGCACCATGTGTGCCTGCACTCTGCCATGCTCCCTGCCATGATTACAGTGGACTAAACCTCTGAAACTGTAAGCAAGCCCCAGTTAAACACTTTTCTGTTGTGGAATATTATTTTAACTATGTAAAGATGTGTTATATTTGTTTATGCTACAGAATATTTAACTGTGTAAAAGTGTAAAACTGTGTAAAGGGCAGAGAAAGGATAGGCAGGGCTGGAGGCAGAGAGAATAAATAGGAGAAATCTAGGTGCAGGGAGAAGAGGAAGAAGGCGATGAGAACAAGAAAGAGGGAGACACACTCCTGGCAAGAAGCTGCCTTTAGCCAGGCAGACACGAGAAGCAGTCAAAGTAAGACATACAGAAAGAAAAAAGGGTGAAAAGCCCCAAGGCAACAGGTAGATAAAGAGAAACAGGTTAAGTTAAAAGAGCTAGCCAGAAACAAGCCTAACCTAGGCCAAGCATTCAAAACTAATATTAAGTCTCAGTGTCACGATTTGGAGCAGGTTCGTGGCCCAAAAGAAAAGCCTGGTCCACTGTCCTCTATAAGAGTTGCTGTGGTCATGGTGTCTCTTCACAGCAATAGAACACTAAGACAATATATAAATAAACAACTAGAATCCCTCATCCTGGTGTCAGTAGGAATGAGAAATATATTTTACAACCGCTCTACTAGACAGTTTAGCAGTGTTTATTAAAAATTAAAAGCTCATCTGTCCTATAGCACAGCAACTCCTCTGTATTTGCCCAAAAACATGAAGATATTTCTTAAAGGTCTTATGTGTCATGTACTGTTCTCTGAAACAGTGTGCACAACCAGAAATAGCTCGGGCATCAGACCAACCAACTGTTGTACTACTCACACACAAGACACTCGCAGAAAAGGACTAAAAGAAGAAAAGGAACAAGGTGCTGCTCTGTGCAGCTAGGTGGGCGAATCCCAACACTAATCACGGGAAGTAAAAGAAGCCACTTCACACACAGTGTTTACAAAAATGAATTCTAAAACAGACAAGACTAATATAGTACTGTAGCTTCACCGGATGGTGGGGAGGTAGCAGTAAGACACAGACTGAAGAGAACTTTCTAGAGTGGTTGAATAGGTTGGCAAATTACATAGGCAGATAATATATTTATCAAAACTCCTTAAGTTGCACACTAAAATTTGTGCAATTCACTGTATGAAAATTTTAATTTTACCACAAAGGAAAATAAAACCATAAATACAGGCTAAGTTCTCGCTAACGACAAGGAAGCACGGATGTCTAGAAGAGAGTGGTAGACTGCTGTCTATTTGATAAGGGCGTGACATGAAGCAAATATGTTAAATACCACTGCAGAACGACATAGTGGAGTCTCAAGTTAGATGCTGGGCAGTGGTGGTGCACGCCTTTAATCCCAGCACTTGGGAGGCAGAGGAAGGCTGATCTCTGTGAGTTTGAGGCCAGCATTGTCTACAGAGTAAGTTCCAGGACAGCTAGGGTTGTTACACAGAGAAAACCCTGTCTCAAAAAAAAAAGAAAGAAAGAAAGAAAGAAGGAAGGAAGGAAGGAAGGAAGGAAGAAGGAAGACAAGAGAAAAAAGAAAAAGAACACTACCAATGGCACTAGACAGATGGCTCAACATTAAGAGCACTTGTTGCTCTTGAAGAAGGTCCAAGTTCAGCCTCAGCACCAATATGATGACTCACAACCATCCTTAATTCCAATTCCAGGGGATCCAATACCCTCTTCTTAACTCTGAGGACACCAGGCATACATCCAGTGGACATATATACATGCGGGCAAAACATTCATATACATAAAATAAATCTAAATACAATTTTTAAAATACTTTAAATTATAAGAGATCACCAGAAATGGTGGTCCATGCCTATAATTTTGAGAATTCTGGAGACAAAGGCAGGATGACCACAAATTTAAAGGGGCTACATGTCAAGCAAGTTTCAGGTCAGCTGAGCCATGAGACGTGTCTCCAAAAAAAAAAAAGTCAAAATCAAACCAGACAGGAAAGTAGTGGTGCACGCCTTTAATCCCAACACTCAGGAGGCAGAGGCAGGTGGATTGGCCAGCCTAGTCTACAAAGAAAGTTCCGAGACAACCAGGGCTAAACAGACAAACCCTGTCTCAAGAAACCAAAGCAACAAATAAATCAAACCAACTGTGCACTCGTGTACACACACACACACACACACACACACACACACACACACACAAAAACTACCTCTAAAAAAAGATGTGTGTGACTTTTGGATAAAATTAAAAACTATAATAATAATTAAAAATTACATTTATATTATCCTCAGGTAAGACTCAATATTATAAAGATATAATTTGTTCTAATTTATTCTATAAATCCAAACATATTCTACCCAAAATTCTAAAAAAAAAAAAAAAACTTTCCTGAAACCTGAGAATCATGTTCTAAATGAATCATGTTTTAAAAGGCCCCCATGGCAGTAACAACAGTGAAAGGAAGTGTGACCCCTTTAGACAGAGAGCCTTCCTACACAGCTAAGGAGTACTCAGCGACATGGATCCCCTCCCGGAACAGTGTCAGGCTTAGAAACAGTACGAACTGCCTCGACACAGTCTACATGAACACTAACTACAGAACACTTCCTCAGCTACACTGTAAAAAATATTGAAAATAGATCCCCCACTTGAACAGTACATACACAATAAAAATCAACACAGTGCTGTAGAGATCCAAATGCAAGAGCAAACTTTCAGATATTTTATGATCTCACTTAAAGGGAATGTCATCATCTCTCTGTTACAGTGTCATTAAAACACAAAAGCCCAAATAGAAAATAGAAAAATTCTATTAGTGCTACATTAAAATTATAAAATTCTGTTGAATAAAATATAGCACAGGAAATGGCAATGTAAACAATCAATGATGGAATAGAGAAGTCCTTGACCTGCCACTCAAGCGAGCACGAGGCTTGGGTTGTGAAACACTCTACAAATCAATACAAACACACAGACAAATTGAAAACACCAGGGAATAGGCAATATTTATGAAAAAAAAAGTCACAAAAGGAACAAAAATGTCATGTCTGACTAGTAGCCAGGAAAATGCAAATGTTAGCCATGTAAGAACACTTGAAGCACACCAAACTTAGAAACATTAAACTTTACCAAGGGCGGCAACAATAAAGGTAACTATTGTAATTCATTATAGGTAGGATGTGAATACAAACAACCACTATGGGTTTAATAAAATGGCAATACCAAAAAAAAGGTTAATTCATGTTTTAATATGCTCTGACCCAACAATTTCAAGCCACAGAAAAATATTCAGACACACGTAGAAAGGCGCAAACGAGTTGAGGGCAGCAGTCTGGAAGGTAGCGTGCAAAGGAGCAGCGGTCTCCACAGGACTAACAGAAAGAGGTACATGCATACAGTGAGGAACTGTGGCCACGAGTTCCTCACTCGGCCATGGAGACCTGGAATTCACAACTGCTAGGTACACCAATGAGAGCCCAGTCACAACACTATTACTACACGTTAAACAAGGACATGCATACTTCTATATGCAAGGATACAGACAAGCTTCTCCAGCAGTTTCTGTACGGAATGTTAGCAATAAAATGTTTCACATTTGTGCCAGAGATGGCTCTGCAGTTTAAGAGTTCTTCCTGCTCTTCCACAGGACTGGAGTTTGGTTCTCAACACAATGCCAGGCTACCCACAAACTCCTGTAAATCTGTAAACAAGAGAGCGGATGCCCTCTGAGGGCATGCACTCGAGAGAGAAGAGAGAGAGAGAGAGAGAGAGAGAGAGAGAGAGAGAGAGAGAGAGAGAGACTTGTGCTGAACAGATGGATGGCTCAGTGGTTAAGAGCACTGGTTTAAAGGCCCAGGATCAACTCTCCACACCCACATAGCAGACACAACTGTCTGCAACTCGAGTTCCAAGAGATTTGATGTCCATTTTTGGCCTCCACAAGCACCAGCATGAATATGGTGCACAGACATACATTCGAGCAAAACACCCATACACACAAAATAATTTTTTTGTAATTTTAAATCAATATAAAAGTATCTTTAATAGCAAGTATATTTTAATAAATGCATGTACATAAATGTTATACATGGGCATTTAGCATGTAATGTTCAATATAACATCTTATAGTTTGCATAATATAGATTATAAAAGCATGTATGTGAATGATTATCAATAAATGTGTAAGAATGGCTAAGAAGTGATAGCACAGAAGAAAATCCACATATTCGTTACATGTATAGTAGATACTCTTAAAGTAACATTTCAATAGATACAGATCTAAAAGCAGCACAGACATATTTTTTTTTTTTTTTTTGGTTTTTTGGTTTTTTGAGACAGGGTTTCTCTGTGTAGCTTTGCGCCTTTCCTGGAACTCACTTGGTAGCCCAGGCTGGCCACGAACTCACAGAGATCCGCCTGGCTCTGCCTCCCGAGTGCTGGGATTAAAGGAGTGCGCCACCACCACCCGGCTAGACATGTTTTATTTGCAAAAGGAAAGGTGCTACTTTCAAAAAGCAAGTGCTGGACACCATTTTTAAAATTAAGCCAGAAGAATCTTATTAAAATGCATTTGATTCAAAGAATGGGAAGGTAAAGTTCAATGCTAGATATCATTTCAATAAACATTTCTAACAGTAACTTTTGTTCATGTAAAAGAAATTACTCCTAAATAATAAACCTAAGACTGAAGAGGCTTTCCAGTACTCCATTTTAGAGTAACTGGAATTAGAGCCAACACCGGGACTAACACCCGCCCATGAGCGGAGGTGGCACGGGAAATACAATAGGCACAGCACAACGACCAGGGCGGCCTTGGCAGGGCAGAAATGCTGTCAAGCCCGTGGAACACGGAAGCAAAAGCAATTACAGCAAAGATGCTTGCAGAGTAAAATTATGTTATCAAACAATATTCTTCCACTTTACAATTAAGGCAACCCTGGCTGCCTTCCATAGTCAATGAGTCACTGGGTTAGAGCTGTGGGCACACACACACAGAAGAGTCAACATTTCTCCAAATTCAGCAAGAGCTCAGTCTACTGCTGAGGCTGTCCTCTGTAAGTGGACAACCTCCTCTTCTCCTTCACACTAATCTCTGCTCTGCAGCGCAGAAACTACCCACAGCCAGGCCAAAGGACACCCTGCAGCCTGCCTGCAGCACCTCTGGAACTCTTCCTTTTAAAAGCTCAGGTGACCAGGGAGCTTAAACCTCCTTTCAGTCTACTAGGTTATACTTGTCTTCAGCCATCATGGATCTGATCAGAATGAAGTTGTAGTCAATGGCTTGCCATGAAAAGATAAGAACAGCAGCCAAGAGGAACCAAATCACATCCCTGAAAAACAAACCTCAACTGCAGAACAAATGCCTGGACACCCAAACACCAGATGAATGCAAAAATAAAAGTAATTATAATGACTGACAAAATACCATGCTGGCTCCCATTAGTACCAGAACCAAAAAAAAAGGGGAGTTCATGCACTGAGTTCTGGAATGCACCACTAGACTGGGACACAGGGGTGAACCATTAGTACCAGAACCAAAAAAAGGGGGAGTTCATGCACTGAGTTCTGGAATGCACCACTAGACTGGGACACGGGGGTGAACATCTCATCTCTAGCGTTCTAATAGAAACGGTGATTCTGCAGAATGGAGCAGTCTAAGTTCACTCAGAATAGCATATTCCACCCATGAGCACAGTGCTCAACAGCTAGACACTGGCAGCAGACAGGGAATTAGCCGGGCACCACCAGTCCGGGGACAGAGAGCTCAGGCTTTCCTCAAATTAGCCTAGAAAACTGTAAATGGCTCCTATTGACATACAGTTTTTGATTTAAGTAAATTTTAACTGATAGAGAAAAACTGTACATACTAATGGAGTACCTTACAATGTTTCAGTATGTATAATACGTAAATCAGGTAAAACATGTCTTCAAATATTATCTTTTTTATGGTGAAAATTTGAAACTACTTACTTCGAAATGCACTATATATAACTATCATCTCTAAGCGCCCTACTATCCAAAACCACACCAGAATGCCTTCGTCTTCCTAGCTATGAATACAGTTTTACTAAGGGATTTAACAGTCTTTTGTACTTTGTACTTGCTGGGGGTTTAGAAGTAGCATACTCAAGATGCAGAGCAAATACTTCCCAGGACATTACATCCCTAGCTGGAAGAGCGTCAAAAGACCAAATTGTATCTGAGCTCCAGTAAGATACAGAAAGTTACAAAACTCTTAAGAGATTAGCTGGCAAATAGCAACTTGAAGGAAGGCCATGGAATAAATGAGATACTTACAAAAATGTATCAAGTACTTCAGAAAGTTACAGTACAATTACTAAAAAGCATCTTTAATTTGAAACAAATATTACAGATTAAAGTAATATAGACTTTCAAGCAAGACGTGTATCTTATATTCTCTCAGGTTTTGCACTGTCTCTTCCCATGTGCATGGGACATGTGTACCATGCATCAAGGCATATCAAACTGTCTTAGGCCATCAGAACCAGGAAGCAAAACAGAGTAAATAGATTTAAGATTAGAGAGGTCTGAGAGACTTGCCACGTGTTGCTTAACTAAATATAGGGCCTGAGCTATCAGATTCTTTGTTCTAATCTGTACTGCCTTTCATGAGAAAAATGGCTTTTGTTGTTCCCTTTTGGATCAGCCAGCACATGAATAAAATATCTAATACAAACAAGAAATAAAGAAGCTAGCTCTCACATAAGCTTTTATCCAAGTTACTGTTATTAATTAGCTGAAAATTAAGTCTTATCTACTTATTTTCTAATAATCTCTCTGAGACAGATGATCTTAGTACAAGACTGAAATATGGATCTTTACTTCCAAGCCCATGATATGGTTGTAAAGAATACCCTTTATAGAACCTGTTTTCATGTGATCTGGCCAAGGTAGGAAAATGCTGCTACCAGAACAATGAAAACATACAATTGTTCTTGTAGTGAGCAAACAGCGGACTTTCTATTTTTTCCATCCTTAAATGGCTGGCAGAGGATTAAGCCACTGGCCCTAAGTGATGCCCCTGGCTAAGTAAAAAGAACTGCTCCAGGGACCCCTTCTTTCAAGGATGCCAGGCTACACTCAGCAGCACACTGTATACATTAGTAACCTAAGAGACAAGAAGCATGTGGAGGTGGGAGAGAATAAATTCAGAAGTACATTTCTAAATGACCAAAATGCCAAATATATATGGGTATATTTCATTCTCAATAAGTCTCAAGAAAGTTGTTCCACACAAACTCTTATGACTAAATTTCAAAATCTGTTAGATCTCTTGAGAGAATTAAACACCAATAGATAAGAATTTCTGGGAAGGTACACACTGATTAAATAATTTTAAAACCTAATTGCCCTTATATAATTTGAAGGTTCAAATCGGGAAGGGGAACATGTTCTACAGCGACACCTCCTGGTAAGTGGTAAGTCGGAAGCAAGTCCCAGGCAAAGCAGGCCAAGGTGGCGGACACTTAACAAAAGGTCAAGACAGCCCTTCTGAACTACATCGTGAGCCCAAAGACAACCATAAGCCCTCTTCCTCAAAAGCTTTCCCAATCAGTAAATGTGAAAAAGGGTTTTTCTGGCCCTAACTGCCACACAAATAACATTTTAAATGCAAGTTAAAGGTAAGATACCCAATTACTCCTTTCTCTTGTATTCTAGGGAATAAAACTGAAAAATATAAAATGACTCTACTGTCTCATTTCTCAATTGAGCTGAAGAAAATTAAAAGCAGAAGTCTACTTTAAAATATTTGTTTCCAAAAGGTGTGCTTACAGTACTGAATCCTATCTCCCAATCCCCACCATACTTTTACATTAAAATCTAAGAACTAGAGTCATGTGACCAATGTTACCGCTGACATCAGATTCTCAATGTAAAAAACTTACTGCGTACACTTTTCAAAGTAAAATTTACTAATGTGCTATTTGAAGCATATTTTAGCCAATCAGTTAAGGACAGAAGCACAGGTTTCTGCAATGATCTGTACTATATGCGCATGGTCAACGCTGGAAGAAAACTTGATAAACCAGTTCAATTCCCAACCCCTATAGGATACCGCGTAATCTATTTAGGAGCCAAGATTCAAGCAGTGAGGTGTAATGATGAGCAACAGAAAACCTAGATTCTAGACTGTGTTCTTCCCTCCTACCTGCATTTCCAAAGGCTGAACAAGATAACCTGTAAGCATTAATCTTCTCACCTTATATAACTAGAAGGCACTAATGTCTCAGCAATGTCATTGTGATCTGCACCTACGAACTAACTCCCCAGTAGTCACAGCTGGTTTGCATGTCACAATGTCCCTACCTCGGTGACCACATAAAGTTAACTTTTCTTTCAGTATGCTGTTTGTCTTTCAGCTGTACCCTGCCATGAGAAAGCAGCAAACAGAACCACACTTCTCACTGTGAGGTAACTGTGTGGCACAATGGAACAATCTTATTTCTACCACTGGTGCCTTCCCCCTCACCCAGTCAGAACTCAGTATTTACTTAAAATAATGGCCTGGGAAGAGTAATCCACTCTACCTAATGAAGGCTGGGATTTGGGGGCAGGGGTTAGAATGCAGCTATTTCACTCACAGATTGTGTTCCATTATAGTATGGAATCAGTGTATTAAAATATTGACAACTGAAGATGCTTGTGTTTACTCTAAAATGTGAGCAATATGACATAATAAGTTACTATACAGTCTAGCATTTTCTAAACCTATCAGCTGACTGTTACAAGAGTTCATTTATTGTAAGGGTAGGAAAATAAAACACTCTCTGTACTGATTCATACCAATGACAGGCCTCACAAATGACTTCCTTGGATACAATCAGTTTTCTACTCAAGGGTTTTGTAAAGATAAAATTATAGGAAGGACTGGGGGTGTTACTCAGTGGTTAGAGCGCTTCCCAAGCAGTCAAAAAGCTCGCAGGACAGCAGCAAAGAAGACACATTTCACTAGTAAACAGCTAAGGAAACTCAACATTAAAATCTTGCTCATTAGCTTTCTCTTTGGTACCTAAACATGCAGTAGGATCTTCTCATTCCTATAGTTCATGTCTATAATCACAGCCATCAGAAGCAGTGGTGGAGGCGCCTGCAGGAGATCAGCTGACTTTGGGGCTAGGGAACCAGAGCATCATTTTTACCTGTACTAAAGGTGAATTAATCACTACAATGGCCTTGAACTTCGAACTGTGTACACAGAGTTCTTTCCATTAAGAACACAAAATTAGTTCTCAGAACGTTAATGTGTACAAAGGATTTAACTGCACTGCCTTCCCCATTAACATTGTTCATTCACTTTCCTCATCAAATATTTATTGAGCACCTATTATGGAACAGAACTATTATGAACAGGAGCGCTGCATGCATTTAGATAATTAAGACGTAAGTGCTATAAAGAAAACCCAGTTACCTCATCTATTTTCCTGACATACAATATAACCATCCGATGTATTTTCCGACATATAATGGCCTGCACGTAGACCGTGGCGCAGAATCTAAATCATTTCTAGTGAAACTGAGAGCTCACATGTGTATTCCAGTTCCAATATTCTAAATATGAGTCAAAGGAAATATAAAAGAAACCGAGAACCGATGAAATATGACACGAAACAGATTTAAAACATCTGTTCTCCACTGCCAGCTAAGCACATGGAGAATAAAGGTGAATACCCAGTCTTTTTTTTTTTTTTTTTTTAGAAAAGGAGAAGACACACACACTCACAAACCGTATAGTACTTTATGACACCCCTTCATATTTAAAAAGGCAAACACAAGACATGTTAAGAAAACTAAACAAAACTCCATAATTTTCAAGAACGATGTATCCACTCCCACCCCCGCCCCCGAATACACTCCTCCAAGCTGCTCAACGCTGCTGAGGGGGCAGGAACTTACTTTCCCTGACTTTGGCTCAGGGTCAAGCGCCCCGAAATCTGCAAGGAGAAGATAAACGGTCCTCCACGCCCAGCTTCCACTGGGAAAGACAAGGAGGACCGCGCAATGACCTCGGGCAGCTTGAGACCCGATGGCGGTGCTGGGGTCCCCTCTGGCCGAGCCCCACTTCTCCACCTCCCCGCCTGGTGAGCGCGGCCTCGCCCCGCGCACCGGAGCAACGCAGAGGATGGAGAGGCTCGGCGGACCCGCAACCAGACCAGACCTACAGCGCCAACCCTGCTCCCTCCCCGCCCCCTGCTGAGGGGACTCTGACCTCTCCGAGCCCCGGAGCTGCTGCTGCTCCCGCTGCTACCCGTGCTCGGCTACCGCTGCCCGAGCCGCTGCCGCTGCTGCTGCTACTGCTGTGGCCGCCGCCGCCCTTGGCGTTCTTGCGCGGGGCCATCGCGAGCTTCTCGAGAGGACTGCAGAGGACGGGGGCCTTGCTGAGTGCACTAGGGACACCGGAGATCCGCGACTCCTGCAGCAACGCCTCCGCCTTCACCGCGCTCGCCGCGCCTCGAAGACTTGCACCAGCGTGTGGCTGCACGGCGAAAATCGCGTGCGCCCAGCTTGCGACTCCCTCGGTGGACAAGAGCGCACAACTACCCCGGCCTCGGCCCCGCCCCCGCCAGCCTCGGCCCACCCACCAGATCTGAAGGATAGCAATATGAGCCAATCGCGAGAACCACTGACCGGGGGCGGGGCCGCCTACGCTCCCCAGCCATCCGCAGGTCGAAGCAAGTCAGGCGCTGCGCAGCGGCTGCAAAGCCGGAGCAGCATGTGGCTTTTTAGTCTGCTTTGGTCCTCTGGAACGTGGCAAACGTGGAAGCCGGCAGGGCTCTCGCGAGCGTTGCCGCTCCAGCTCCAACGGGATGGGGCGGGGGGGGGCGGTGCCCGAGAGCAGCGCACCACCTCTTGGTTTCTTCCTAGGAATTTGGTTCCGGTGCCTAAGCACGCACCAGGAGTTCAAGCGTTTTCCTCAAAAAGGAGACGCCACGGTACCATAAGTACACCATGGTCGTTGATCCTTTCGGTGTCAAAACAGGGTCTATGCCATTTGTGCAAGAGTGTTTTTGGAAAGCCTTAGTTAAGACATAAAAAATGTTAATATGACTCAAAAACCCCATTTTCTTACCAGGCAGGACACTGATATCTGCCCCGAAATCTACCCCCGCCAGACTAATACCTGGAGTTACTGGAAGTGCCCAGCCATGGATCGCCTCCTGTGCTACCTGCAGATGGAGAACTGGGTATTTTAATTTTTTTTTTTTTTTAATGGCAGCATTTAGGCAAACCAGCTAAGGACCATCATCATTTTTTGTTTCACCAATTGCTCACGTTGTGTCTGTGGAATATGTGGTGATCTGATATATCGCTGTCAACTTCCAGAGATACTCCCCGAGTTCTGGACCACCTTGTACCCCGCTTGCAGTAGAGCCAGAGAAGCCACAGCTTTGGGACGCCCAGTTTTATTTCCCTTTTGCAGCTTGTAGTTTCCTCAGCCACCACCACCAACTGTTTTGGGTCCCTGAACTCTGCCTTGTCATCTGTGAATGGCTGGGGACTGCCCAAGTAAAGTGTGGAACCCATCAAGGCCAGCATGGCGGAACAGCAGAAAGGAGGCCTCCTTTTCATATAGCTATGAGATGGGGCAGCAGTCCGTCTTCACTGCATCTCTTTATCTCTCAGCCTCCCTCTGCCTCCTTTCTTCTCTCTTGGGCGCCCCTCACTGCCCGCAGAGGACATTATTTCAGCAGGAAATAATGATGGGGAGAAGCTGAGAGACAAATCTGATTCATATCTCTTAATGTAAGATACTGAAATCTAAACTACAGTAGAAAAATAAGACTTGTTTCCCAAGATAAAACTCTTAATTCTCACAACAGTATTACAGAACTTATGTTTTGGGAGATCTAAAATATCACCCACAAATGTTTTAAACCCTTATTCCCCCCTGATGATGCTGATTGCGGAAACTGGGGAGTCTTCAGGAGTGGGCCTGCTCAAATAGGTCACTAGGAGCAGACCTTAGAAGGTCGTTTTATTAGTCCAGGCTCTGCTCTTCTGCTGTCATAGGCTCCCACTGCTTCTACTGTTATGACTTCCCTCACCATAATAAAGTTTCTCTGGAACTGTGAGCCAAAGTCACCTTTTTCTCCCTCGGTTTATTTCCTTTGGGTATTCACAGCAATGCAAAAGTTACGGATCCAATAAAGTTACAGAGCTGGTGATGGAGAGGTATTCCTGCATGCAGAAATACCTTCAAATTACTCTTCCTACACAAGCCCAGCATTCAGTAGAGAATACTTCACCTGACTCCCCACTTCCTGGAGCAAAGGCTTCTGGGATCATCTACACCCTCCCTGAAAAGACAGATTGGAACCTGAGTGTGGGCCCTTATCAAAGGTCACAGTTTGGGGAAATCAGATTTCTGTAGCAGCTGTCTCCAAGAGGCCGGAAAGGGAGGCTTTGTCCCCACATTCCCAGAAACTAAAGCTGGTGTTGTCTCTAGCAATAAGGACATAGTCACATCTCCACTCCATTTCCCTCGGGAGCCAGGAGGGCCCCTTTCCTTTAGAGATCTCCATTCAAGCATACTAGGATTCCTGACTTCACTACAGAAAGTAATTTCAGGATGAGCCAATAAGAACAAAGTTAGAGATTTTATTAAAAGAAAGTTTTAATGTAGATCTTAAGCAGAAGGCTTATTAGAAAGAAAGATGCTACAGAGAGAGAGAAATAAAGCACACCCAATAAGAAAAGTCCACACTCTAAAAGACAGATGAAATTTGTTTTCTTTACAATGGTGTCTATGAATTAGGTTTCCAATGGGACAAACTGCTGAGGTGCCTATTAAATATCCCAAAGCAGACGCTTGGCAGCCAGGTTCTCCGGCATCCCTCAGTCGCTACCTCTTACAGAGCCTTCCTGGCTGGCATACCCGCCCCCTACTCTAAACTTCTCCAGCCCAAGGACTGACTGCCCTCCCCCCAGCTGCCCGTCCCTATAAAATCCAGCCATTTTGGTTACCTGCCTTTTGTCTACTCTATTTGGGCCTCCTGGCTTCCGTACCTGGTTCCCCTCTTTCCCTTTCCCCTTGCTCCATCTCCTCACATGGCTCAGAGACATGTCCACTCTGGGCTCTCCCAGATGTCCCTGCCTCTGGCTGTGCTCTCCCACATATCTATAATAAACCTTCTCCTCCACCATACCTAGGGTCAATCATATCCTTTCCTTTCTATTCTTTTTTCATTCAATATGAGATTTGTGTAGCTCTCAAGTTACATCTAGAGGTTGCTAAGAAACCACTCCCTTTCTTTTTAACATTGGCCAAAGACTGTAATTTGTAACAGGATTAAAAGCTAAAGAATTTCTCTTAATAACAAAGTTTTACAGTGCATTTATGAGGGGCATCATCTAGGTCTAGGAGAGGGCAGTGCTAGGATGTTGTAGAATATTATTTAAAACAGGCAAAGATGTGTTACATTTGTTTATGCTGCAGAATATTACTCTAACTGTAAAGGTGTGTTACTTGTATTTATGTTGCGATTCCATTAGGCATACTGCACACAAACAAGGGCATTTCCTAAGCAGCAGTTTAAAGTAGAGCTCGTTAGTAATGAGCCTTAACTACTGGCCAAGAATTTATAAGTAATATTAAGCTTCTGTGTGGTAATTTGGGGAGCATCTGCTGGATATTTGGGAGTTGCTGGTAGGACAGAAACTTCCACCTACAATTTATCTCACTGCCTGGCAGCCCCGCCTATCCTTTCTCATGCCTAGCTATTGACCAATAAGCTCTTTATTAAAACCACCCAAGTGCATTAGGCAGGCAAGGGTAAAACAGTTTTCATAAGTAACAATGCCCCTTGTTTGTGTGCAGTATGCCTAATGGAAACATGATTATTACAAACCTAGGTGAGTATTCTTTTGTAGCTAGAGTTTTCCTGGTCCTGCTTGGTCCACAGTCAGGACAAATCTCTCTCACCTGCTAGTCCTGCAGCCACTCAGATCCATCTGAGTAAACACACAGAGACTTATATTGCTTATAAAAACTGTATGGCCATGGCAGGTTTCTTGTTATCTAGTTCTTCTATCTTAAATTAACCCATTTCTATTAGTCTATAAGTTGCCACATGGCTTGTGGCTTACCAGTATCTTTACATGTTGCTGGTCATAGCGGCAGCCGGCACTGTCCCTGACTCAACCTTCACTTCCCAGGATTCTCTTTCTGCTTGTCCCGCCTATACTTCCTGCCTGGCTACTGGCCAATCAGCATTTTATTTATACAGAACGATATCCACAGCATTCTTCATCTTCTTTAATATAGCAAATTGATCTATAATGAGGGAATGAATTTCAACTGCTCATCACGCATTTGTATATTTTCATATCATGGTATGGAAGGTGTTAGTTACTCTGAGCCATAATCATAAAGACAAGTATTATTTTAAATGTCTATAATGTTTTACTAATCCTTGAGGATTTATAATGTATAAAATGTGTTTTGATTATATTCAAACCTCTTGCTCCCCTGGCTCCTTCCAGATCCACCCCCTACAAACCCACCTTATCCCAACTCCATGAATTCTACTTTGTTTCATTCATAGCCCACTGAGTCCATTTGCTACCCATGTGCTCACGAGTGTGAGGTCATCTCCACATGGTTGAGGTGATCTCCATGGAGCATATGCGTGACCTTACTAGGAGCCTAAAAGATTGACTCTCTTTTCCCCCCAAAAAGGCCTCATGAGGCTATCCCCAGTTAGTGTTGGGGGCTCATAAGCCCCCCTTTTCTGTGCTGGAATGTTGACTATCCTGGTCCTGTGCAGGTCTTGTGTGGCAACCATAGCTACCATGAGTTCATGAATGCAGAGGTCTTACGTCCAGAAGGTGTCATTTTTGCTCCAGTCCTCAAGTCCTTTGATTGTCCCAACCTTCTGCCTCTTCATCTTCTGTGTTGATCTTTGGCCGTGAGGGGTGAGATAGATACTCATGTGTGGCTGAGCACCAGATAGATACTCGTTTTTCTGCACTTTGACAGTTGGTTCTGTCCTAACCACACAGACTTCTGTGATGTGTGAGCTGCATTAAATACGGGTCTACACAGGAGCACTTTTAAAGCTTTCTCTACTCAGAGCCTTCCCAAACAATTTCTCCCCTATTAGTTATAGTTCAACAAGTTAGTGAAGTGTCATTTGCAACAAAAACTTGACTCTTGTTACTACGGACAAGATAACCTTCTAAGTCACTTCCTCATGAAAACATTTAAGTACTTATTATTGCTAGGAAATTGATAGAATAACATACTACTCTTAAGTCTTAAACTTAAAGCTGGATAGAGTCTAACACATGGGGGAAAATCCAAGTGTTGGGAAATAACAGTTAATTTTAATCATAGCAATATGAGATGTATAAAAAGAAGTATTCTCCTATTTAGATGGAGTTTTAAAAAAGTAACTGAGATGTAGAAAATAATGTGGAGAAATTGAAGAATTCAACTTGCCAGGTAACGTTACTAAAAAAATACAGTTTTGTTGTTGAGGATCTACTAAGCCCCACCCCCCATGAGTATGTGTGTGTCTTTCATGAAACCACCATTCTCTAAGAAACAGGTAGATCCAGAGGGAAGTATCCTGAAATGAGCATTAAGGATCTTCCAGGTTCATAAAGTCTAACTATTTAAAGTAGTTGATTTTTCCTTACAATGAAGACAGTTGTTGCAGTCGACTTAATCCTTGTAGTTCATGGGAAAGTATGCATAATTACATGACATTCGTATTAACTTAACCACCCCTTGTGTGGTGGTATTGTGTTCCCCAAAATATTGTGTACCTTAATAAACTTATCTGGGGTCAGAGAACAGAAAAGCCACTAGTTAGGCAGTGATAGCACACGCCTTTAATCCTTGCATTCCAGAGACAGAAATCCATCTGGGATCTCTGTGAGTTCAAGGCCACATTGGAAACAGCCAGGCATGGTGACTCACGCTTCCCAGGAAGCAAGCCTTTAATCCTAGGGAGTGATGGTAGAAAGCAGAAAGGTATATAAGGTGTGAGGACCAGAAGCTAGAGGCATTTGGCTGGTTAAGCATTTGGCTGGTTAAGCATTTGGCTGGTTAAGCATTTGGCTGGTTAAGCTTCAGGCTTTCGAGCAGCAGTTCAGCTGAGAGCCACTGCGATGAGGACACAGAAGCTTCCAGTCTGAGGAAACAAGACAGCTGAGAGGTTGAAGGTGAGCTGTGGCTTGTTCTCTGATCTTCCAGTTCACCCCAATACCTGGCTCTGGGTTTGATTTTATTAATAAGAACTTTTAAGATTCATGCTACACCCTTGTATTTTGCAATGGTGTCCTCCTGACTGGAATCTATTCTGCAATTTCATAAGCACATGACAAACGTTTATTGAGCTTGTACCAAAACAAAATCCTAAGGAACTTTGCCAAAGGTCCTGGCAGCATGAAATTAACAGGGATATCGACCGCCTGTAGCATAAGGAGACTCCATTACTCTAAAGATATCTACTAATCCATATGAAACACTGCAATATTTCCTTACCTTAGGGAGGACAGCATTCAAAGTTTCATATTGTAAGTGTGCAGTAAAAATCCTGAATATTTTTTCAGTACTTCGTGGAATTACTCCAATACTCCCTATTCATTTCTCTCTTGGCAGATTTTTGTGAGTTAGAGACAGTCACCAATATCCTAGATTTCTCTCTTGGCAGATTTTTTTTTTTTTAACTAGACACAGTCACCAATATTGTAGACGATCCCTGAAGATTCTTATCCTGGCACCAGAATGTATATTATCTAGTGCCAATGTAGTAGAAATTGTCTCTGAACTGGTGTCTCACAAATTATGTAAGGTTTTTTTCCCTCTGGTTCTTTAAGTATCCACACCGCACTTAATTTTTCTAGCTATAAACAAAAGAGGAACACAGTTACCAAAACGTATACATACAGAAGCAGTTGTGTAAAATCCCTATGTAGATGTGTCTAGGAGATTGTTTAAATGCCATTTTCCTCCCAAAATTTGAGAAAAATGAAATTAAAAAAAAAAACAAAAACAAATAGCTTGATACAGTGCTCAGGGCTAACTAAAAACAATCTCAGTTATAAACAGTAATTAGGACACTCTATTGCAGCCCCAGCCTCGGGGGAGGCTCGTTGCCATGTCTGCTGAGATGTGTAAACTTGGTGGGTAAGACAGTGTCCAGCAGAGAAGCAGGGATGATGGAAGGGCTCCCTCCTGAGCTCTCTGCACTTACCCTCTTTCTGCTGGGGAGGACTTTCCCCAGGCAGCGCCCACATCCGCACATCACTTCAGGTATTTAGCTCAAGCTGCACAGGACCCCTCAAGCTGTAATATCCATGGTGAGCACTCTAGATAAAGGTTGAAATGGTTGTACACAAAACACTGGGCAGCTGCATGTGAGAAATAATAGTTGACAGTTTTCCAGGAGAATAAAGTTATCATGTGGAAAAAACGGTCTTTGCAAACAGCCCTCAACTTGAAAGGTATTATTTACATAAACACTGTTGGCATAGCCCACTGATCATTTATTCCATTCCCAAACTGTGGGCAGCCACGAATAAGCTGTGGTGAGAAATTAAAAAGCAAGCATAGGAGAATGAAACCATTGTGTGAGTCTGTGCAGTAACCACTTGGGGACTAGAGGAGCTGCATTCAATGAATTCATATTTAAAACAGGAGCTCTGACCCGCTTTAAAATGCCAATTCTTCACAAGTAGAGTGAGTGCCTCATAGCGATGTGTTACTTCCCAATCAGACTAGCTGGGAGCAGAGAAGATAATCCATGAGTGGCATAAACTTCAAATGAGAGCAGGGAGTAAAAGACATATCCACGGGTTAGGTGTTTGCCTGGTTGGTGTTTTGTTATTGCTGTTTATTTGTTAACCACTTCAAGTTAGAAGATGAGTCTAATACCAGTATTGTGCTCAATATTATTATTATTTTTCAATATTATTTATAGTTGGTTGGGCATATGTATTTGCATTAAGATCTTAGCAAATGTCAATAAGTTATTGTGTACTAGCAGTTTATATGAATGGAAAATGCCATTCCCAAGAAAAATTCCAGGGAAAAGGGTTGCTTCAAGTATTAAAACATTGGACTTTATCTTCAGGACTAGTCAGATCTCAGAAAAAAAATGCTACTCAGAAGGCGTATATACTATCAGCTACAATAGTCAGTGAATTACGGTTCCTCGGGTCCTGTGTAAGAGGCCTCACAGCACAGGAGTCACGTGACTCATCAGGCCCATCACCAAGTGCTGGCGCTCAGACTTCCATCATCTTTGCCACAAAGCCTCCAGGACAGATGCAAGGGTAACCCTGCACGCTCACCTGCTACTTTCTAATGATTTCTCCTCCCTAGCTCCTGAAGGTAACCTGTATTTTTCAGTCTAGTTAGGGAGCACAAAGAAAAAGGACTCAGAAGACAGCCACCTCCTGGCCACCTCATCCCTTAACCCTTTTCTTCCTGCCCTGCTCTCAGTGCCTTATGAGCTAACAGTGCTTTTCTGGTTGATCTGGGAGGCAGGTTAGAAGCACTGTAACTTGGGGAAAACTCTTCTGGCTAACAGGAAGCCCTCTTTCATCCTACACCAATCAAAGAGCAAAGTTGCTGGGTGGAAGGACAGAGGCTGAGCATGAAAATTTTCCAGTTCCTACATACTAACGGCTCTGCAGTAAGTAAGGCCACGCCAGAGGTACAGGCCAAAAAAAATGACACCTGGGAGGCCGCGGTGGAAAGAGCTTGCTGATAAGTAGTAGAGCAAGACCTTCGAGGCAAGCAGGCTTGTTGTATTCCCATCACTCCAAAACCCATTTGTCTCAGTTAGGTTTTCTGTTGCTGTGGAGAGACACCATGACCACAGTAACTCTTACAAAGAAAACATTTAATTGGGGTGACTTGCTTACAATTTCAGAGTTCAGTCAATTAGCATCATGGTGGGAGCATGGCAGTGTGCAGACAGATGTAGTGCTGGAAGTAGTAGCTGAGAGTCCTACATCTTACAAGCAACAGGAAGTGAACTGAGACACTCAGCAGTATCCTGGTATAGGAAACCTCAAAGCCCGTGCCACAGTGACACGCTTCTCCAACAAAGCCACACCCACTCTAACAAAGCCACACCTCCTAATCGTGCCACTGTCTATGAGATCATGAGGCCAAGCACATCCAAACCACCCATCCACGCGTTCCACAGTGCAAACTCAACAACCACCTTGGAAATCCTCCCTCTGTCCTGAGCATCCCTCTTCTCTATTTTTCTAGCAGGAGCATAGACACTTTTCTGGCAGTTACCACATTTCCTGGCAGTAAGCAGATTTAAGTGGTTAAGGAGAGAGTTCAGTTTTATCTTCCCTCCAGCCTCTCCACTTCATAGGTGGGTCTTTGGTTCAGTGTGGGCTAAAGAACAAGCCTTTGTGCTGTCTCTTCTCGTGCTGCTCAGGCTGAAGGCTATCATTCTGCGGCTGCTGTGAACACTGAACACCCACTCATTATATTCTGGGTGCTGGACAATAATCAAAAAAGGGAAGAGCCATTTCCCACACTTCTGTGGTATCTGTCTGGTGATTATGACCAAGGGTCAGTTGCCCAACACCGTTTCAGACACTTCCTAGCCTTCTTCTCATGCTCTTACTTCCTAATGGCCAACTCATCCCACAGAGACCCTAAAGGTAGTTCAAAGAACTAATGAGAAGGTTGCAGAAGTTCGTGCCTTACTCTATGGATCCTTTGGGTGACTGACACTGCAGACTCTTCCTTTAAAGCAGGAACCACAGGGTCATGGTACTTCACTCAGCTCTACCTCCTCATATCACAGACCCTCAAGTCTCTCTCTCCTCCATCTTTTCTCTGCACTGGGAGACTTTGGAAGAAGGGAGAGGTCTTCCTCCATCACTTAGAGGGCTTCAGTGGTTGCTAGAAACCACAGAGCATGTGTTTCACTGCTTTTGTTTACATGGTCAAGTTGGAGCCTCTTTTACTCAGGTCTAAATTGTTAATGTAAAAAAATAGGCACTTGACAAAGAAGTATGTGTGTGTGTTTGTGTGTGTTGTGTGTGTGTGTGTGTGTGTGTTGTGTGTGTGTGTTTCTGCATGTTCTTGTTATTTATGACATTTTGGGCAATAGTTACCAACCAGGTAAATGTGATATTGTCAGGGTTTTAACTTTTGGTATAATGATCTTTTTCTTTTAAGAGCTAGTTGTTATTTTATTTTGTATATATGTGAATTATATATCATATTATATTATGTATATACATTATAATAGTTCTTTATATGAAATTGCTCTACTCATATTGCTTTTCTGTGTAAGCACATATTTCCTGTTTTTTATCTTCTTTAGACCAATTCACAAGGCATTAAAGTCATTATAGGCATTTTCCAACATAATTTGTTTCTACTAATGTTCCTTTCCCCTCTTCTCTCCCATCCCCAGTGTCCTCACATTAGTACCTTCCACCCCAGTACAACGAAGGTTTTTTTTTCCTTTTCATTGTATTTGTGTGTGATAAGAACTACATGTTGGAGGAAGAGGTTTGCTCATGGGTGTGTACATGTCCATTGAGGACCAGAGAACAACTTGTGTTGTCCTTAAGTATCATCATCCACTTTTATTTCTGAGGGGGACCGGGCCCCTCTCTGACTTGGAACTCAACAAGCTGACTAAGCCAGAGATCTGCCTGTCTCCCCCTCCCAGTGCTGGGATTATCAGTGCACACTACCATGTCTGATGTTTATGTGGAGAAATATTGAGGATCTGTTTCTAAAGATGTTGAGCAGAGAAGGAGCTAGAAAGAAGAGTGTAAATGGTTTTTACGGAATTATTGATCAGCTTTTTCATAATCTTACCACTGCTTCTGTAAAATATGGGTTAAGGCTGTTCTGAGTCACAAATGAAATTTTCCCTCAATTTCTTTACTCTTAAATAAGATCTTGTGTCTAACCATTTACCAGGAAATGGAATATGCATATTAATCTATAATCATGTACCATTACCAGCTCTATTCAATTTTCTCTGTGTGAAATGACTCATCTGCTGTGCTTTGGGTGAAATTGAATAATTAAAGCCATGCTAACTCACCCAGTTTAACACCCTCCTCAGGAGAAGTTTGGGAGGCATATGAAAAAGGCATATGAGGCATCCTTTCTCATATTTTAACTTTACACATGGATGGAGCTATTCCCTGCTTAGTTTGAAAAAACAATCCTTCGCTCAGATGGAGTTCCAGCACTGAGAGGAGAGTAGACACAAGTCCCCGGCCCTGAACCCAGAAGCTATCTCCAATTGATAACCTCTGGCAAAGGAAAACTCTTACTGGGTACAAATCACTCTTACGTGTAGGCCCTGTGGCTGGCAGTAGATGGCCAATACAAAATGAACTCAATGGCATTTGAAGAGGTTCTTTGTCTCATAATGTTTTGTCCAGGCATTACTTCTCTGTTTTTCGTTCTTTTGTTCTTCCTTCTTTCTTTGTTGCTTCCTGTAACCAGAGTTTTCTCCAGTCCTGCCTGGCCCGCAGTCACTCAGACCAAATAAACACATAGAGACTTATATTACTTATAAACTGTATGTCATGGCAGCATCTTGCTATCTAGCTCTTATATCTTAAATTAACCTGTTTCTATTAATCTATAAGTTGCCACATGGCTTGTGGCTTACCGGTACTTTACATCTTGTTTTCTCATGGTGGTGGATGGCATCGTCTCTTTCTGAGCCTTCCACTTCCCAGAATTTTCCTCTCTGGTTATCCTGCCTATACTATACTTCCTGCCTGGCTACTGGCCAATCAGTGTTTTATTTATTCAATCAATCAGAGCAACACATTCACAGCACACAGAAAGATATCTCCAGCCCTCTCCTTCCTTCCATATGCTGTAGACTGGTAACAAGAAAGGATCTTATCAGCCACGATATTATCTATTCATGGATGATTGTAGAGACTCATGTATCCAGGGTTAAGAATATTTACACCAAAAACATGAAGTCCTTTCTACTCCTTGCATTTAAGATGTTCTGTTACTGGAGACAGTGTCTTGAATTTCCTGAATCTGTTCCCAGGTTGGCTGAGGGTTGATATCTATAGTTGGGTATGATTTGAGTATGTCTCCTGAGGCTTCATGAACTTGATCTTCACAATGGTCTTTTTCCATTGCTGTGATTAAAAAAAAAAAGGTTTTATCTTGGATTATAGTTACAAAGAGATACTATGATAGTTTAAATGATAATGGAGGCAATAGGCTCATATATATGATTGGTATGATGGCTTGGAAGAAAATGACCCTCATAGACCATAAGGAGTGGCACCATTAGGAGGTGTGACCTTGTTGGACTAGGTGTGGCCTTGTTGGAGGAAGTGTGTCACTGTGGAGGCAGGCGTTGAGGACTCATATACTCAATCTCTACCCAATGTGGCTTAGAGTCTCCTTCTGCTGCCTGTGGATAAAGATGTAGAACTCTCAGCTCCTTCTCCAGCACTGTGTCTGACTGCATTCTACTATGCTTCTGGCCATGACAATAATGAACTAAACCTCTGAAACTGTAAACTAGCCCCCATTAAATGTTTTCCTTTGTAAGAGCTGTTGTGGTCATGGTGTCTCTTCACAGTAACAAACCCCTAACTAAGACAACTGGTTTCTAGCTGGTGAACTATTTGGGAATGATTTGGAGATATAGCCTTGTTGGAAGAGCTGTGTCACTGGAGGAGGGGGCTTTGAGGTTTCAAATCCCCACACTGTGCTGCCAGCTCTCTCCCTCTCCCTCTCTCTCTCTCCCTCCCTCCCTCCCTCCCCCTCTCTCCTCCCCTTTCTCACTTTTCTTCTCCCCGTCTCCCTCCCCTCTCTCCCTCTCCCTCTCTCCCCCCCTCTCCATCTCCCTTCTCTCTCCCCCTCTCTTTCTCTCTGCCTCTTGTCTGTGGTTGAGATGTAAATTCTCACTACTGTTCCAATGTCATGCCTGCCCCTGCTCTCATGTTCCTGTCCATGATGGTCACAGACTCTACTACCTCTGGAACCACGAGCCCCAGATAAATGCTTTCTTCTACAAGTTTTCTCTGTAATGCTATGTCTTTACAGCAAAAGAAAAGTAGCTAAGACAGACACATCATGGAAGGAAAGACAAGGCAACAGGAAAGGAAAGCATGGAGGCAGGCACAGGAGGCTGGCCAGTCACATTTTGGTCACCATTTGGAAGCAGAGACTGAATAGGCCCCAGCTATAAAGCCTCAAAGCCCACACTTCCTTCAGAGAGGTGCCACCCCCTAAGTGTTCCATATTTTTCCCAAATATCACTACCAGTTGGGGGCCAAGTATCCAAATACATGAGTCTAAGGAAGGACATTTGACATTCAAACCACAATGGTGATATCGGGAGACATATCAGTGACATAGTGAAACTTGTAAGATGTGAAGTTCAGTGTAATGTAAGTAGGTCATTGAGGACACTGCTGCTCAAGGGGGTTAAAGTCGTTCTGTTGGACCCCAGCAGTGCCCTTGGGTTGTCAGGAAAGAATCAGACTAGCTGCTCTGATGGTTCTGGTTTCCTGTTCAGCATGTACCTCCTGCTCTTCTATACACACCCACATGATGCCCTTTACCATGCTGTGATGCAGTGGGGTCAGGAAGTGGACCTTCACTAGAGTCTGCACCATGCTCTTTGCACTACCAATCTGCAGATATTCAGCCCAAGGCATCTTATTATTGCAAAGGAAAACAGACTAGTATAAGTGGTAAATGAGTTTCCTTGTATTCAAGGCAACTTTGAGTGCTAACTAGTGTGTGAAGGCAATCTTTAAAATCATTGCATAAAATACAAATATAGTATGACCCAGCACAGGATCAAACTACTCATTTGAACTGCTTTTTACACAATATGAAACAATGAGAAAATGAATGATGAAGTCTACCAAAAATCAAAGCACTTTCCAAATGCAAGGAAGTGTTTCTGTCTAAATTTTAAATGGTAACATGCCCATATATTCAAATTATACCTATAACAAATCTTGACCCCTTGATGTTTTAGACACTGCCCTGTGAGTTACTGCACATGGTAAGGAGTCATTTAATTCCACAATACACAAGTTATGTTATAAAACTGCTGTCCAAATGGTCTTACCTTGGCAATGTTGTGAACTTTAATGGATAAGTATAGTTTGTGGTCTGCTCAGTAAACAGTAATGATATGTCTACTTCTTCTAAGCACTGTTCTTTGTTCTTAAGGAGTTCCTGTTGTTTTGAAGAGAGAAGGATGAACATACAGCTCAGCATGCTGCCTCCTTGGCAAAAGCCAACAAATGTGGTGTGAACTAGGGCAGAGAGGTTCAGTCATCACAGTTCCACACTCACCATATGAGTCAAAGAAATCCACAGCGGTAAATGAATCTTGAGGAGCATGTCGCTCAACCTTCTCATTTTACATATGAGAGAAAGAGTGATTTATCAAAGAGTGTTTCAAAGTCACCTAAAGCAGGGCAGTGGTGGTGCATGTCTTTAATCCCAGCACTCTGGAGGCAGGGGCAGGGGATCTCTGTGAGTTTGAGGCCAGCATGGTCTACAGAGTGAGTTCCAGGACAGGCTCCAAAGGTACACAGAGAAACCCTGTCTCGAAAACAAAACAAAACACAAAATCAAAGTCACCTAAAACCCGACTAGTACTTAAGTCATTAGCTTTGTGTCTCACTGAGACAATAGCTGACAAATCACCTCAAGTAGGAAGACTTGAGCCTTGGTTCACAGTTCTAGGGAATGTAATCCATCATGAAAAGCTATAACGTTGGCTGGCAAAGAAATGTCAAAGCGAGGCTTCTGTGGTCTGAGTTGATTACATCTTTCGAAGGCCCTGCGGTTGCTGCCTCCCTGTCCTGGAGGAACTCCCTGGAGGAGGCCCTGTGAAGCCCCTGCCAGCTGTGGCCCCAAGGCCATGTTGAGCATTGTGAACAGTGCCCTGTGAGCTATCACAAGCATCGATTTTCACTGAACTGCTTCCTTCATTCGGCCTTCTAAGAACCTTAGCGATCCGATCTGCCTGTTTGTATGGGAGTTCCACCTCAACCTCTGGCACCCTGGCATCCCTACACCCAAAGAGTCGGGATGTTTGGAAGGAGTCTGGTGGAAGATCTACCTCAATTCCTTTCTCCCCTATCTCGTTCCCTAAACCTGCCCCTTCAAAGCCCGCCAAACACAGCTCCTCTCCCAGAGAGGCTCACGACCATTCCCACAGGGGATATATAAGCGGCATCCCAGGAAACTCTTGGTTCTTCTGATCTGTCTCCTTTTACAGGGCCTGGGAGCACTTTCCAATTTGGTCTGATTCAGTTTGTTTCGACAGAGGAGAGGCCTTAAGGAGGCCTAAAACTTATCACTACGCAGCATCTAATTCTCTTAGGTGGGAACCTGGGGCTTTGTGCTCCTCAGTTTTAGCTGGTTTGTCAGTTACATGTCTCAAAGAAGAGAGAGACACACCCTGAGGACCGGCCCTGAAGGTTTTATTACTTGGTGATAAACTGCAGACCGAGGGACCATCAACTCAAGGTGGCTGGACATCAAAGCACAGGGTTATTAGCAGCCCAGAGGATGCCAGGCTGGTCCTAGGGCTGCCATGATTGTATTCAAATTAACTGATTATATTTTATTGAAAATTAACTTCCACAAGAATCACATCGGTGCTTTGAAAAGTAACAACATCATGCCAAAGACCAGAAAATCAGAATTTCTGATTCATACACCAAAGATACATGAATAGTTACATACACATTTATTTTTTAAAAATCCGTGTCTACTGGTGGTATATATAGGTAATACACTCAAAAACATTATGGAGCAAAGAAGATTGAAAGGAGGAATGGAAATGTCTATGTAAATGTGTTCATTTGACAAGTAGCCGGCTGCAATTGCGGGGTCAGGCTTCCCTTGCCTGTTTGCTCTTGGTCTGTGAAGTCAACTCATTGCAATACATGGTCCTAAGGAGAGGAAGTCTGGCAGTACATCAGTGTCAACTTGATACAGGAAGTCAAGACCACCAACATCAGGAACCTGTCTTGAGAATAAATATTTATAAGTTCTAAATAATGAGGCCTGATTGATGTCTCATAAGCCAGAAAGAAAATGAATGTTTGCATTAAGCACTCTGTACTAGTACATCGCAATATGTTCTGTAGTTCAGAATATTACTTCCTCGAAGGCTCAGGTATCCTAAAAGAGCAAAGCTCACTTTGCTAAGCCGTTTTCTTTTCATGTGTCAGTTGCAGTCAGTGCCTCTTATGATTCGAGACACACCGTGTGATCTTTATCCAGTTAGGAAAGGGAAAATTGGCCATGACTGTTAGTTATTTAGCTGCGTTGTGTTCTTACCCTACAAGGAAATGTCACGAAACACGACAGAATCCGCTTATAGAGTTTATTAGAGTTAAAGGGACAGAGTGCGCAGGCCTGTGGGAGAGACACGTGCGTGGAGAAGAAGAACTGGGAATCATGGCGCTCCACTTTAAAACCGGCTGGGGGCGTGGCCAGGTCACGTCACTACTCCAAGCGTGTGCACAGATCACATGGTCACGTTGTGCGCTTACGTGACCATGTAACGTCACGGATCCTGGTTACGTGACACGCCTTGACCCGGAACTTGCTAGGCGGAGGTGTCCGGGTCCGCCAGGTATCCTGGTTACGAGAGACGCCCTGACCCGGAAATGCCTATCCTGACCTGGAATTGGCTAGGCGGAAGTGTCCGCCTGGTATATGTGACCGTGGGGGCGTGTTGTGAACCCTTCAATGACCTCACTGTTAACATTTTGGTTTATTCTCATCTGAACCTATTTATTCATATATACAAAATATGGAGTTTTTCTTCTTTCCTTCCTTTTATGTTTACAAAATCATGCTGGAAAGACTAGGCAAATCCAACTGTACATTACTTGTATGCATTCTTCGTATACATATCATGTACATTATATATGATTTAGTAATTCTATATATTAGTAAAACTTACTTAAAATATTTGAGGAGACAGACATTCTGGTGTTTATTTTCTGTTTTTCTTATTCCTTGACTCATCATCCATGAATAAACTTGGTTTTATCTGGACCCGATCATCCATTACTCACCTCTGAGCACTCAATGCTGTGTAAAGAGTTAAACTCCAGCCTGTTCTAGTTCGCTTTCTGTTGCTGTGATAAACACCTCGAACAAAACCACCAGGGGTGCCGACAGCCATGTCCAAGGGGCTGCAGTCAGCAGTGGACCCATGGAATACAGCCACTAGATAGCAAAGCTATGACGGGTGCCCCTGGAGAGGCGAAGCCCTGGGGGAATTGTCTCCAGAACACCCCTTGCTTCTGCTCTGCCTTCTCCTGCTTTGTGCTATTGTGTTCCTGATGTATTTGGCATGGTGTGATTACTGTGTGAAAGAATCCCACTGTAGCTAGTAGAGTGTGATTGTTACCTGGGAAATTCCCACTCTTCACTGGGCAATTTACGTGCAGATGATAACGAAGATGATTTTTATAGAGCGATGATGCTTAGTTGGATCAATGATTTAATTGAACTTTCTGAGTCATCCTAAAAGATTCAGGTGGTTAAGACGGTGATAATGATTAGGGAAATGGTTTGGGCTGCTCTGTCAATTGCAAAGTCCACAACTATAATTACTCAGACTGTCATTTTCCACATCTCGTCTCCCCATCCTGAGCCAGCATGTCTGCCTCAGTCAACAAGGACATTCTGCTCAGACCTGGCTCTCATGTTACAAAACAGGTCCTGACCAGCCTCACAGGGTCCCCAGCAAAGGCAGAATCTCTTCTCGATGTGCATACCATTGCAAAGTCTGCCCTCCTTAATCCCTCTGGCTTCTCCACATGCCCTCGGCAGATGTCACTTCTTCACAGTGGGACAGTGTTGTCCAACTCCTTCATTTCCTTCCATATCCCAGCATAAACCCACTCTCTTCTGAACCCCTGGGTTCCACCCTGCCCTCTTGCCCTAGAGAAGAAATGCCTCTCCTGTCAAGACCCTGTCCTCTGGCCCCTCACAAGCACCTTTACTCCAACAAATATCACCCCTCTGTGTTCCTTTGGCTCCCTTTCTCCTAGTCCTTCCTCCTGACCAGCAGTTCTAAATCAGGGTTTGTTTTAGAGTCCTCCAGGGAGCTCCCAGAAGAGCATCAATTAAATCAGAGTTCAGCGATGTGTATTTCTTATTTAAGCCAAGAGCACTGCTTTGTGGCCAGGGCTAAGCAGTGTGGACTCACCATCTGAATGTACACTGCTCTTCAGTGTGCAAGGACCCTTTCCGCTCCCTACCTCCTCCACTCTCTAAGCAATTCTCTCAGGAACAGCTGTCTACACTCATTGCCTCCTTCATTGCTACTTCCCCTCAGAACTGTCATGACTACCTCAGTTTCGCCGTCTAGTCCATGCTCTGAATTGTGTTCCTAAAGTTAAGAGTGTTTCATCCCTGTTTGGACTTGACCTGACTAGGGTATTAGACATTTGTGGAAAGTCTTTGCTCATGAAAGATGGCCTTGCTTCTCCAGTGATCTGGAGCAATCTGCTTCCACTTCTCTTTCTGTCCCTACAGATGCTTCTCAACCTCTGGAGTTTCTCTCTATGTCATTGTCTTCCATGGCTTCCATTACTGCACCTAGCCTGGTGACCACCAAGTGCACCTAAAGTTGCAATGCTGTAGTGCCAAATGCCTTTCTGAACATCTGTATTTAAAAGGATTGTGAAGTTTGCTTATGAAATATGAGGGCACACCTCACAAGTTAAATGTGTAGCACAATGATAAGCTTGAATGTTCTACTGAGCAAACACGGATCCTTTCAAAGGCTTGTTCTCAACACATTGCTTAAACAGCAACATGAAGTTTGCTCTTAGAACTACAGAGAACCTTCTTCTCCCTCAGAGCCCCTGCTAAGGGCTTTCCCTATGCATCCTGTCTTCTTCAACCAGCAGCTGCCAGCCACCAAGGAAATGTTAGATGGTGCTCAAGTGTGCTAAGTAGAGAGAGGGCTCCAGTTCCAGTCCCCCCTTTGACACTAGACAGAAATTGCAGACCATGAAACCCCAAGAAGCCCTCTCATTGAGGAGAACAGCGTAAGTGTGGATGCTCAGTACTGGCTTTGGCCAGTGATGGGGGACAGTGGTGATGCTGTGTGCTGATGCATAGGCAGAGACTACAGTGCTCAATGTGATGGGTATTGGGGGAAAGAAAAAGACCAGGCATGAGTGTGCACAGTAAAATCTTGCTGTTTGGTGCTGAAAATAGTGCATAGGAAATGGGAAAACAAACTGGAATGGCACATTATAGACAGTGGAAATAGAAGCATTGATCAGTCAGAGTAAAATGAAAGTACTAAATATGCCTGTTGAAAAGCAAATATTGACAGAAGTGTGCTATTTACAAAAGACACACCTAAACATATGGGATACGAAGGTCAAAAATAAAAGGATCTTAATAACATGGCAAAAGTTACCAACCTACAGACAGCTGGTGTGCTTCTAACAGACAAAGTGATGGTTACCTTAGCTGCATAATAATAAAAGTTTCAAATCACTAAGCACGAAATAAAACCTTTAAAATATGTGGGAGAAAAAGAGACAAAGTAGCACTGAGAAATTTGCCATCATAATGGGAGGTTCCAATTCTCATCACTATTGAAGCAGCCAAAAATTGCATAAATGACCTAGTTAAGGTTTCTATTGCTGCAACAAACCATCATGACCATAAAGCAAACTGAGGAGGAAAGAGTTTACTTGGATTACACACTGTAATCCACAATTAAAGGAAGCCAGGACAGGAACCAAATAGGGCAGGAACCTGGAGGCAGGAGCTGATGCAGAGGCCATGGAGGGTTGCTGCTTTCTGGCTTGCTCCTCATGCTTGCTCAGCCTGCTTTCTTATAGAACCCAGGACAACCAGCCCAGGGATGGCACCACCCACAATGGGTTTGGCCCTCCCCCATCAACCACTAACTATGAAAATGCCCTGCAGCTAGATTTTCCCTCCTTTCAGATGACTCTAGCTTGTGTCAAGTTGACATAAAGTTAGCCAGAACAGTGAATGTAGACCTAACTGCAAAAACAATAATGTGACCTGGTGAGTTTTCAACCATCTAACAGCTGTAAGATGTGCACATTTCTCCAGTAAACATGAACCATGTGGAAAACTAATAATGTGGCCACCAAAAAATCCTAAAAATGCTAGTATAAACATATTCTGATGACTATGATCCTTGTTTACAGTGCAAATCAGGAGAAAATTGGCAAAAACCATAAATAAAAGTTCTCGGATATTTGAAACTTTAAAAAATTTTACTGCAGGCCAGGTGGTGGTGGCACACACCTTTAATTCCAATACTCAGGAGTCAAAGACAGGCAGATCTCTGTGAGTTCAAGGCCAGCCCAGTCTACAAAGTGAGTTCCAGGACAGCCAGGGCTACACAGAGAAACCCTGCCTTGAAAAAAAATTATACTGCTGAATAAGCCATAAGTTAAAGAGGCAATCACAATGAATCTGAAAATATCTGAAACCATGATGGCCTGTTGATGTGCACACTTTGGAGGCTGCACTGGTGGTGCACACCTCCAGAGGTAGCACTTTGGAGGCTGCACTGGTGGTGCACACTTGGAGAGGTAGCACTTTGACAGGTGCACTGGTGGTGCACACCTGGAGAGGTAGCACTTTGGAGGCTGCACTGGTGGTGCACACCTGGAGAGGTAGGACTTTGGAGGCTGCACTGGTGGTGAACACCTGGAGAGGTAGGACTTTGACAGCTGCACTGGTGGTGCACACCTGGAAAGGTAGCACTTTGACAGCTGCACTGGTGGTGCTCACCTGGAGAGGTAGAGCTAACAGTTGCATGGATGAGGGCTATGAGCCAAGGCCAGCTAGGACTACAAAGCAAAATCCTGTCTCAAAAGGAGCTAAAAATACTCGAGTCAAATTCATAAGCATCTATGCATTTAAATCAGCTTACCCTGACAGACAGGGGAAGGCAGTCCAAAGAGTCCTAATTCAGTCCACATTAGTTTCCCTTCTCACATCTTACACAAGCATGCTACATCATTGTCACAGCCAATGCTTAACTCCACATATAGCATGGATTAAAATCGTATTGTTAACTAATTTTCATGCTTTATTCAGAATATCTTATGTTTTACTCTAATATCTTTTTTTTACAGGATCCCATCCAGAACACCATATTATATCATCATCATGTCTTTCTGACAGTTTCTCAGACTTCCTTTGATTATAGTGACATTTGATAATATTGAAGGCTACTAGTCATGTGTTTTTAGAATGCCCAAATTATTGGAATTTATCTGATATTTTCTCTTGACTAAATTTGACTTGTGGCTTTGGGGGATGAAGACCACAGAGGCAAAGTGATGTCTAAATCTCTGTGACTGTTGATCTAACCATCTGGCCGGAATAGTACATTTACCCTGTAAAGTCACTGCCCACCCCCAGTTTTTCCATGGTGTACTCTGACAAAGGCAGTCACTTGGCACAGCTCACACTTAGAGAAGTGCAAATTACAATGCTGTACTTTCACACTTTGAAAGAAACCATAGTTTTAAATACTTTTTTAGAGAAGTTCCCTCAAAATTAACAAGTCCAGTAGCCATGTTGAATAGGGCTGGTGAGACAGCCCAGTGAGCAAGAGCTTCTGCCCCCAAGGCTGACGAGCTGAGTTCCGCCTCTAGAACCTACACGGTGGAACCCTGAAAGAACCAGCTACTCCAAGTTGCCCTCTGACCCCAACATGAATGATGTGCAGATGCCACACACACTGTGGTGGCACAGAGAGACCAACAAATAAATGTAATACATTTGAAGAGTTCATAAACAACAGAATAAACTCAAAGGCAAGAGAAAGGACAGAAGAAAACGACAGCGTGAATTAATAAGATGGAGAGTAAGTTATCTTCAGTGGTTCAACAGCAAGCATCAAAACCTAAAAGGGGCTTCTTTGAAGAACAGAGCAAAAGTTGGTGGATTTCTGCACGGAGTGACCAAGAGGAAGGCCTGGAGGACAGCCTGCATCTTTAGGACCGTCACCTTTTCTGCCTCCGCATTGCTGTTGGCAGTAAAGCCACACTCTGGGCTCTGTTTGTGGACTCTTGAACACAGTGCCATGGTGCTTCACTTCCTTTTACCAAGGTAGATAAAGCCTGTGATCCACAATGTCACCAAACCAAGACAATGCCAGCTTTCTGAGGTCATGTTGCGTTGTAGTTTGGTGTATTGAAGAAGATGTCAGGATAGCAACTGGGGAGCAAGATGTATGTAGTAGAGAGCCTATCTGTGAGAGAGGAGTTGAAGGCAAGCTGGGTCGGGAGAGGGCTCAGGGCTGACCCAGCCGAGCTACCTGGTAGGAGCCCAAGAGCCGATGGCCCATCTGGATGTGCTGCACTGACGGAAGCAGCTATGCCTTCTTTACGATCTTTAGTATCATTTATTATTAGTATATTTGTACGTATGATGTGTGTGAGTGCAGGTATGTGCATGTCATGACCAGTGTGTGGAGGTCCAAGGACAACTTCCAGGAGCTGGGTTTCCATTACCGTGGGTTTCTGGGATCTACCACAGGTCGTTAAGCCTCTGTAGTGGGTGCCTTTACCTACTAAGCCATCTTGATGGCCAGCTGTGCCTTTTTTATTCATCAACATCTCTAGGCACAATATGTAGTCTTCCAGACAACTCTAACCTTCGGAAATGTAGCCTCCTGAAGCTGAAGGACATCCCAGGCTTCTTGCTAACTGTTCTTATATCTTAAATTAACCCATTTCTATAAATCTATACCTTGCCACGTGGCTGGTGGCTTACCAGCGTCTTCACATGCTGCTTATCCTGGCGATGGCTGCAGTGTCTCTCTCCTTCCTTCTTCCTGTTTCCCCAATTCTCCTCTCTCTTTTTCCTGCCTATACTTCCTGCCTGGTCACTGGCCATCAGTGTTTTATTTATATAGAGTGATATCCACAGCACTTCCCCTTTTTTTTCTTTTTTTTTAAAAAGGAAAGTTTTAACTTTAACATGGTAAAATTACATATAACAAAACAATTACCGAGCAAGAATTATAGTTACAATATTAAAGAAGATGTCCTATCTATCTTATATTTGTGAGTTTAAGGTTTTATATCTAACTTATCTTTTATCATAACTGAGGAAATTACAACTATCTAGTTTTCAACCACATCAAAGACCTGAGAAGGAACATAATGGTACCTGAGAAATGGTAGATGGATGCAAGCAACTTTCGGGAATCTTGCAAAAGTAGACCAAGACAGCTGGCAGCCTGGACAGTCACCTAATGTTTCTCAGCATTGTTGGTGCATTTAAATTGGCTACAGGCCTAGAGTATCTGACAGACCATTTTTAGAAGCAGGAATTTTGAGAGACCATCTTACCCTGTGTTGGCAGAGTACAGTGGTCGCTTTCCTTGTGTCCCACTTGTCCAGAAAGGACAGCATTGCATTTGTACTGTCAGCCATCAAGGCAAGGGCAGTTCTTTGCCCAGTAGGCCATTTTGTGCCAAGAAGACAAACTTCCAAATGGAAATGTCTTAGAAGCCCAACATTCTCTCGGGATCAAATTGGTGCAGCCAGGAGCAATTGTGTCTCATGTCAACAGAATTCTAAGTTATTTAAATGCCATATTCTCTAGGTTTATGAAGTGTTTGGAGATTACCTATCTATCTGAAATATATCTATGTATACTTAGAAGACTTAACTAACATGACTACAAATATGATTATCATAGATGACTAATTATTAATCTATTTTTAATTATCATTACAATTTTAAATGAGTTACATAAACATAATACCTCAAACAAGAATAGAAATATATATATATATACAGTATAACAAAATTAACTTCAAGTTTGTATCAATAAACTAAAATTTGTACCAATGTAAAACATTTTGAACATAAACTAAAATCTATACCAATGTTAAACATTTTAAACAAGTTGTTCTTTAAAAGTAGGTTCATTAATCTACCCTTTTATCTTATCATCTCTATATCCTCCTATATATCTATATCATATCCCCTTTTCTTTTTTAGAAAGAGATCACATTTATAATCAACCTGTTTTAAGTAAAAATATTGGTTTTTCTCTGTCCCACATCAGAGGGCTCTTCTGATTTGGGACACAAGAATCTCTTAACCATTTTTTTAAAGCAATATGTCTGGGTTTAGAGGAGGAGTGAGCCAATTCCACCTCTAAAGCCAGCTTGGTATATTTGGAAATTTGGGCGTAGCATCTCTTACTACTTCCTGCTGGAGGGGGGCGCTGTATCTTATGGGGACGCAAAGAAAATTTTAGGCCTATGGGGTAGTCCGTGAGGCTGTATTGTGTGAACCAGTTGCCTTGAAACCGCTCTGGATGTTAGATCATCTGGGCCATGGTGTCATCGAAGACCTTTCAGGGGGTCTGGGCAGGTGAAACCTGATGTATCTTAATCTGGAACAAATCCATAGCCTCTGGCTTTCTGTGGAAACAAAAGCAGAACCTCTTTTCCAAAGTAACATATCCTTATATCCAAATTTTGAAGTCAAGATACCTTTAAAATTTACATTTTGGCTTAAGTGAACAGCTTTTACAATCAAATGTTCTTCTTTAGTTACAAATATCAAAGACAACATAATCCAGATTTTATGTGTGATAGCCATCTTTACGTGGCTTATTACCGTCACTGTTTTTTTAAACACTCTATTTTTAGATACTATTTGTTTATATAACGGTATATATATATATATATATATTTAAGCCTACGTACATTTTTACATGCATTATAAACTATTTTATCTGAATCAGTCTTATTGCGAAGTTATTGCTTTAAACTGTAGCCTTTTAAGCCTGAAACGGCGCTGTGCTGCTGGCTCCGCCCACTTCAGCTTCCCAACATGGCGGTGGTACATTTTCCGCCAGCTCTGGGAGTCATCAAGTCTCAGAAATAGTGGGTCTAAGCTTTTATCAAAGCAGCCTGTAGCCCAGAAACCTCTTTTTTTTTTTTTTTTTTTTTTTTTTTTTTTTAAATACTAGTAAAGACTAAATCTACCACACAGCTTAATGTGCCACTGGCAGACGCCTCATTCCTACCATACTGCCGGTCAAACGCACACACCAGGAACCTGCCAGTGTTCAAACCTGCGTTTTGTGGCGTCTAGCTGCCTGTATGAGACAAGAAGCAAGAACCTGGTTTTGGCTCTGTTTAGAATTGGTTATTAAATATTCTCAGGTTTAAGGTGGAAACTCAAGCCGTTGGGCGCCATTTGTTGCTGGAGGACTTCTCTCCAGGTTCCCCAAGCCCCGCAGTCCCACAATCCACTTATAAAATAATCACTCAGACGCTTATATCACTTATAAACTGTATGGCCGTGGCAGGCTTCTTGCTAACTGTTCTTATATCTTAAATTAATCCATTTCTATAAATCTATACCTTGCCATGTCGCTTGTGGCTTACCAGTGTCTTCACATGCTGCTTATCCTGGCAGTGGCTGCAGTGTCTCTCTCCTTCCTTCTTCCTGTTTCCCCAATTCTCCTCTCTCTTTGTCCCGCCTATACTTCCTGCCTGGTCACTGGCCATCAGTGTTTTATTTATATAGAGTGATATCCACAGCACAAAAGACAGTCATAAATCAAGGCATATGCCAAAACAGTGCTGAAGACATCAGATAGGCAGGATATTGCCAAAATGGGGAGGGGGGCAGTGTCTCTGCTGAGGGTCTCAGATATTATCTGATGACACTCTTAGTTTTTCATTTGATGGAAGCTAGTGGTCTGCTAAGTTAATACATACCAAAAGTTTTACCAGATAGTCAAAGGGATGCTACGATAGAGATGCGGCTATTAAATGGACCAGATGCAGGTTCTGACCTACACATATGCACATACAAAAAACAAATATAGAAAACAGAACGCAAAAAGGAGAAAGATAGTTCAGATGTGCTGCTTAGCTTTTTTGTTACCTTAGCACACACTGGAGTCATTCAACAAGAGGGAACCTCAGGGAAAAAATGCCTCCATCATCTTGGCCTCAAGGCAGGTTTATGGGGCATTTTCTTGATTAATGACTAATACTGTGAGGATACTGTTGCTGGATGTTTGATCACACTGGGTGAAAATGTGTCACTGTTTTATTTTGCCTGTCTCAGCACCTTCTGATTGGTTCAATAAAGAGCTGAATTGTCAATAGCTAGGCAAGAGAGGACAGGTGGAACTTCGGGAAGAGACAGGAACTCTGGGAAGAAGAGAGGTAGGATATGGCAGCCAGACATGAGGGGTGAGGAGAGTTGGACATACAGTATGCAGGAGAGGTAATGAGCCATGAGGCAGAACATTGATTAATACAAACAGGTTAATTTATGTTTTAGGAACTAGTTCTGAAAGAGCTGTGTCCTATAGTTGGAATTTCTTTGTGCCACCAGTTACCAAATAATGACATGGAGACTTCTAATTAATTATGAAATTAGGCCTTAGCTTAGGCTCTTTCTGTTACAGAAGCCGGCTTTGTGAACTGAAATCCCCTGGGAGACCACACCTGTGGCACAGATGTTGCAGACTGACCGACCAGAGCTGTGATTGTGGGGAGTAGGAATATTCAGACCAAGAGTTAAATTATCTAGCCACCTACGTAGCTTTTTGCTGCTGTGATAAACACCAAAAGCAACTTGGAAAGGAAGGGATTACCCGTAGGCAGGTGGTCTTGAGTTGTACGAGAAAGCAGATCAAGCAAACCTTGAGGAGTGATTCAAGTAAGCAGTGTCCCTCTATGCTCTCTGCCTCAGTTTCTGCCTCCAGGTTCCTGCCCTGCTTCAGTTCCTGCCTCTGCTTCCCTCAGTGATAGACTGTAAACCGGATATATCAGCCAAATAATCCCTTCCTTTCCTGGTGACACAGGCTTCCTCATGTCACAACTCACACTTTCCTAACCTGTTGCCACTCCTGGCACAGTGGCGGGTTGCTTAGTCTGGGTCCCAGTACACAGAAAGGGGAAATATCAAGAGCATGGGCCAAAGCCTATGTACAAACAACAAGCATTTAATCTGTACGAGCGTAGCCACGTGGCTACACTTCAAACCAAAGAGGTTTGAGACTAGAGGCCTTGTCTTATATCCAGGAAGAGGGATGAGAAATACATAGCTCTGTTGGATCGTCAGAACTTTTTCTACACTACCCCTTATTCTTTAGTCAAAACAAATGCTCAGTCTTAGTGAAAGAGCCAAAATGAGTGTTTGGGAGGTGTCTGGTGTGGCTGTGGACAGGATAGTGGTACTTATGCTTCTCTTGCTGTGTGCAAATCCTTTTTAAGTCTGTATATCTGTTGTGGTGGTTTGAAAGAAAATGGCCCCCAGAGGGAGTGGCACTATTAGGAGATGTGGCCTTGTTGGAGTAGGTGTGTTCTTGTTGGAGGAAGCGTGTCCTGTGGAGGGGGCTTTGAGGTCTCATATATGCTCAAGCCACGCCCAGTGACAGGTTACTTCCTGTTGCCTGAACAAGATGTAGAACTTTCAGCTACCTTCCAGCATCATGTCTGCTTGGATGTCTCCATGTCCCACCATGGTGATAATGGACTAAAACTCTGAAACTGTAAGTCAGCCACTTGCTGACTTTGCATCAACAGAAACCCTAACTAAGACATCTTCTCAGTTCAACTAACACCCCTAGTCACTGGCTGCATTCTGGGTATAAATGCTGAGCACTAGTTCTACAGTCCCAGACACAATGTGATTAGCTTTAGTTATTTTGCTTTTCAGCAGAAGATTCAAACACTACAAATTGATATCAGAGGCCGTAGTTTATTAAAGGAAGTTTCATGCACGCTTGTCCATGCGTGTGCATGCATATGGAGGCCAATGCAACCCCCTTCTTCACTTAAACTATATGAGCTGGCTTTCTTCATTTGCAGCAAAGAGTCCCAAATGATTCAGGGACAGACACAATGTTTTTAAGGAAGAATTTGTTTAGGAGTATAATTATTTCTAACTCTTGAATTAAAGGGAAAATGGAACAGTACTATTTAAAATGGAAAGGAATGAATGTGGATAGTTTAAACAACTATATGCAGGCTAAAGGCACAGCGACAGCTCTGAAAATCTGTTCTAAATCTGAAAATTCAACAACTATTCAAGAAGCAAAGAAATGCAAATCAGCCACTCAGATTTTAGAAGGAGGGTCTCATTTTATATGAAGTGTGGAGGCCTGCTATTCTTGCCTCTGTACTGGGTTCTATTTTTGTAGTGTCAAGAAATGATTCAGTACCACATACTGGTCTTCTAAAATGTTACTATTATGATGATGGCTGCAGCAAAACAAATGTAAGAAAAGGGACCTTTAAATGTGCAGTTCCTCAGCCTGAATTAGCTGCGCCAACCATGTGGTAAACTTAATACTGTACTTTAATGGAAAAAAAAATACTGGATCTGAATTGTGAAGTATTTATATACACATGTGTTTATTAATGTTGAGTGTATCCACTCTGCCTCGTTCCCCCTGCCCCGCTTCCTCCACCTCTCTTCCCACCTCCTATCAGCCCTACTTTCTTCTAGATATTTCAACTTTCTCTTTCATTCACTGTGGACATACATGTTTTCATTTGACTTTATACAATCTATTGACAATCACAAACAAAAAGACAGACAACCACAAACAAGGGTAGACATATGATATTCATCTTTCTGAGATTGACTTAATTTACTTCATGTGATTTTTTTTTCACCCATTTTCCTGTAAATGACATAACTTCATTCTTCTTTATGGCTGAAATTTCCCCTTGCATGAATATGTAAGCCACATTTTTCTCCCTTCTTCATTTGCTGGACACGTGTTGGTTCCATTACTTTGCTACTGTGAATGGTGTCACAGTAAACACTGATGAGCAAGTATCCCTAAGATGTTGACTTGGAGTCCCCCAGGTAAAGGCCCAGAAGTAGTGTAGCTGTTTGATGTAAGAGGTCTATTTCTAGTTTTTTGAGGAAGCTCCATAGTTTTTCCACAGAGCCTGTGCCAACTTACATTCCCACCAGCAGTGTATGAGGATTCTCTTTGGGTTCCAACCTTCCCAGCATTGGTTGTTACTGTTTCTTAATGACTGACATTTTCACTGAAGTAAGTGCAAATCTCAGTGGAGATTTGACTTGCATTTCTCCCATGACTGATGAGGTTGAACATTTTCAAATATATTTATTGGTTTTGTGTATCTTATTTTTTTGTGTATGAATTGTCTGTTTACTTTATTAGCCAGTTTATAAGTTTCTTTCTGTTTAGATTTTGAGTTCCTGTTGTAATTCTAGATGTTAATCTTTTGTTAGATGTGTAAGTAGCAAAGATTGTCTTTTTTCATAGGCTACCTTTTCACTGTTTTCTTTATTGCACAAAAGATTATTGATTTCATAAGATTTTATTTATTGGTTATTACCCTATTTCTTGAGTAACTGGAGATCCATTCAGAAAGTCCTTGCCTGTGCTTATATCTATAGTGTTTTCCCCACTTTTCCTCTTACAGCTTTAGAGATTCAATTTGAATCATTATCATTCAAATGGTAATGTCTTTGGTATATTGGGAATGGGTTTTTATACGGTGTTAGAGATAAGGACCTACTTTCTTCTACAGGTGGAATATATAGGATATATTCTCCAGCACCATTTGTTAAAAGAGGTTGTATTTTTTTTCTGATGTGCATTCTTGGCATCTTTGTAAAAACACTCATCAGGCAGCTGTAGCTGTGTAAGTTTATATTTTTATCTTTTAGTCTGTTCCAATGACCCATTGTTTGTTTTTGTATCTTGCTGTTTGTTACTATGGTATTGTATAGCAAGTTCTTACAGAGTTGAAGCATTCCATCCTTCAGGATGCTCCTTAAGACTCTGGAAGTCAATAACTCACAAACCTCAGGAAATTCCCGAAACATGCCAGATTCACAGGGCTCCCTCTGCAAGGTTATAGAAACAGTAAAAGCTGCTGAAGAGAGGAGACCATCTGCTCTGAGAGCTGTCTTCAAGCTCAGCAGTAAGCTCTAGGGTTCCAGCTTTTATGAACTGTTCCTCATGCTAGAGCATGTAATGTATCTGCATTTGCATTGCCTGTAGCTTCAGTAAACTCACTAGTTCATTGTGGGAGCCCATTTTCAGGTTTCCTAGTGGCTTTACCCAGCAGGTCTGCATAGAGAGGATGATTAAACCATGGGCCTGAGTGCAGGTATCTGAGATGGTATGCACTTAGCTGTGCTGGGGGGAGGTCTTTTGCTCCACCCCTTAGCATTTCTATAAATACCCTGGGGCAGAGACTGTCAGGCCCATTGGAATAGGTTCGAGGCCCTCTCAGGCTATCCTATATTTTCTATCTGTTTATCTCCACACTCTGAATCCTTCTATCTAATATATCCTGCTGTTCCCACTCAAGAGCACTCTGGGGAAATGTGGTGGGTAGCCGCCCCTTCCCCCCCCTCCCCGCACTTCATCAACTTGGATTTGGTGGTATTGTTACTCTGTCTTTCACTAGTTCCCTGTCTGGGCTGAGGGACATTTGCCTATGTCTCCCTAGGAACCAAGCTATGAAACACATGACTCTGTAGTCTCACACGAAATTAGGTGTGCTGACACCTCTGCCGTTACTCGTTTTGCTCAGGATTGCTTTGGCTGTCTGAGATCATTAGTGCTTCTAAATGAATTTTGAAGATTGTTTTTCTATTTCTGTGAAGAATAGGATTAGAATTTTGATGGGTATTACATTGAATTTGTAGATTGCTTTTGGCAAAGAGACATTTTCACAATATTGATTGTTCTGATTTCTAGGTACTGGTTGTTTTTACATCTGTAGTTGTCTTCTTCCGTTTCTTTCTTCAGTTAATGTTTTCATGCTAAAAGTTGTTTACTGACTTGGCTAGATTTATCTTTTATTTTGTTTTATTGAGGCAACTGTAAATGAGATTTTTCTTTGGTTTCTTCCTCAACCGCCTTGTAACTAGCATTTAGGAATGAGCCGCATAATTGTATGCTAATTTTATATCTTGCCACTTTGCTGACAGTGTTTATCAGCTCTAAGTTTTTGTACTGGAGGCTTCAAGGCTTAATATAGAGAACCACAGCATCTACAGATAAGGAAGTTTGACTTCTCCTTTTCCTGTTTGTTTCTCTTTTATTTTCTTGTCTTATCCTATCACTTTAGCCAAGACTTCTTGTATCATACACTGAAGAAGAGTGGGGAAGAAGGTGGACACCTTATCGTCTTCCTGATTGTAATGGAAATGTTCAGCATTTTCTCCCATTTATTATAAAGATGGCATAAGGTTTTTTGAATGCAAGCTTAATAAGTTTAAATGTGTTCCTTCCTCTTTACTCTCTGTCTTTGCCTCCACCTCTGCCTCTCTGTCTCTCTCTCTCTCTCATGCACATGCACGTGCTTGTATATATGTGTGTTTGTCTGTCTGTCTCTGCCTCTCTTTCTCTCTGCCTCTGTGTGTATGCATGTGTGTATGCATGTGTGTGTGTGTGTGTGTGTGTGTGTGTGTGTAGAAGCATGTGCTTGTGTGTTCATGTGTGGAGGCCAAAGGAGGGTGTCAGATGTATTCCTCTATCACTTTCTGCCTTATTTCCTGAAAAAAGATCTCTCACTGAGCCCAGAGTTTACCATTTGGGGGCCGTGCCAGTGACCAGCAAGCCCCAGTGACCCACTTTTCTCTGCCTCTCCAATGCTGGGGTTCCAGGTGCACAAGCGGTCATACTTGGGTATTTACGTGGGTGCTGGGGCTCTTCGAGCATTCTTACCACTAAGCCACCTCCCCAGCTTTAAATACGCCCCTTCTTTTCCAGATTTCCTTTTTTTTAAAAGGGGAGAATATGAATGCAGTCCCCCATCACAAATTATGCAGTCGAGTTTCTCACATTTGGGGAAATTGCAGGGGTCAGCACATCTGCAGTGCAATTGATAAGCCTTACCCTGGGAAAACCACCTTCATGATCATGGTCTCTCCCTGCCAGGCAAGTACACCTCTGGTACATTTCTTCTGCACTTTTATATGATATTGGATTCTGTCAGAAATCCTTTTCTGCATCTATGGAGGTGATTGTGTGATTTTTCTGGGGTAAGTTTTATAGACAACTGAGAAAACAAATACCAGATTCTGAAATAAGGTGGCTATGGCTATAACTTAAAAACAATTTGTTTCTCTTTTGTCTTCTTCTCTTACTTTCTTTGTTCAAGTCCAAATTTATATAATCTCCTTGGCTATCAGTTCTAGAATATTCAATGATTTTGAAAGTATCTTTTGATATTCAGCTTCTCAAATACTCCCATTTCTTCCCCTGAACACTGACTTCTGAAATGTAGCTTGACTATATTCTGTTGCACTGAATGTACTGAGTGTGTGTGTGTGTGTGTGTGTGTGTGTGTGTGTGTGTGTGTGTATACACATATTCAACAGCAGGTCCATCACAATCTTGCACAATTCTGTATCTTGCCATAGAATGTTACTAGAAAGAGCTATTTCACATATGCTTGGTGGGTACAGGACTGTAATCTCAGCTAGTCTGGTGTCTGAAGCAGGAGGATCACATGTTTAAGGACTGTGGGAGCTACAGAGTGAGTTCAAGGGCAGCCTAGGCAATTTAATGAAACTTTATTTCTTAATGAAAAGAGAGGGCTGGGAATGTGGCTCAGTGGTAGAGTATTTTCTCACCATGTATAAGGCCCTACCTTCAATCCCTAACACTCTTGTGGTTAGTTTGAGTAAGAATGGCCTCCATAGGCTCATGTGTTTGAATATTTGCTCCACAGTTAGTGGAACTGTTTGGGAAGGATTAGGATGTGTGACCTTGTTGAAGGAAATGTGCTACCTAGGCCAATGCCAGGCCCCAAAATCTCCCCCCACTTTTCACCCCATCCTCTGCCTGCTGCCTTTATATCAGGATGTAAAGCTCTCAGATACTTCTCCAGCACCATACCTGTTGGCTTCCCACCATGATAATCATGGACTAATCCTCTGAAACTGTAAGCAAGCCCCAATTAAATGGTTTCTTTTATAAGAGTTGCCATTGTGATAGTGTCTTCTCACATCAATAAAACAGTAAGTAAGACAGAAGTTGGTGCTAAGATTAGGGAATTGATGTGACCTGCCTGACCATGCTTTTGTTGGGAGGAATATGGAAGACTTTGGGAATTTGGACTAGAAAAGTGGTTGAAAGCTTTAAGAAGAACTTAATGGGTTATCCTAGCAGGACCATGGAAGACAGTAGGGTTAAGGGCATTTGGGAGTATGGAGGCCTGTCTCAGGGGATTTCAGAAGGGAAGAATATTAGCAGTGGAGTAAGTGGTCTACAGACCATTCTTGTGATATTTTGACAAAAGGTGTGGCTGCTTTTTGCCCTTGTCATAAATATTTGCCAGAGACAAGCCTAGTGGTGACTGGGTTATGTGGTTATTAGTGATTAGTCTTGTGTAGACCTATAATGAAAAGCAGTAAGCAGGGCAAAGAGAAATTCAAAATGTTTGAGGAGAAAAAGAGAACTACTAAGTGTTGTGTTGGAACCACTTCTTGTGCTGAAGGAGATAAAAAGTTTGAAGAAGGCCTGATTCAAAATGGAATAAAAGGAGTGGTGCCCTCAGGGTGACACCCAACCTAGCTAAGCCTCCAACTTGTGAAAAGAATTAAAGGAAAACCTAAGCCACAGAGGAAGCCATCAACAATGGAAAGCTGGTGCAAATGTGATTCAAGGAAGGTTCAGGTTCCAGTCCCAGGAAGCAAAAGAACCTGGCAGCTTTGGCCACATGGTTCTGGATTTAGAGTCAAGAAAGATACTGGAAAGGGGTTGTGGAACTTCCATTGAGGTTAAGGAAATTTGCTGCAGTGAGGTGTGTTACAGGGGAGTACCTGCATGGAGGCCATAGAGGCCATTACATGGAACTGTGACAATGAAGCCTGGACTGTTTTGGAGACCCCAAGATGGTATAAGTGTTGGAGTTGTGAGATATCAGCCAAGCAGAAGTGAGTAAAGGGTGTGGAACCATCCCCAAAGAAAGAAGTATGTTGCAATTAGCAAAATTGAAGGGGAAGAGCCATCTAAGTCCTTTGTCATTGGATGTGAAGATACAGGATCTGAAGTTTGCTCAACTGTTTTTTTGATCTTGCTTTGGTTTAGTATTTCTTCACTATTCCCCTTTCCTACCTATTAAAATAGTAATGTATATTCTGTGCCATTGTATGTTGGAAATATGTGCTTTGCTTTTTTTGTTTTGATTTACAGGGGGTTTAGTTTAGGGGTTGCTTTTGAGTCTCAGAAGAGACTTTGGAATTTGGGGCTTTTAAACTGTCTTGAGACTGAAAGACTATGGGAACTTTTGAAATTGGACTAAATGCATTTTCCATCTCCATTATGATATGGCTATAGAGGCCTATGGGGGCAGGGAAAAATGTGGTGGGTTGAGTGAGAATGGGTCTCATAGGCTTATAGGTTTAAATGTTGGTTCCCAGTTTGTTTGGGAAGATTTAGTAAGTGTGACCTTATTGAAGTAGGTTTTGCCTTGTTGGAAGAAGTGTGTCCTTGAGGGTGGACTTGGAGGTTTCAAAAGCCAATGCCAGGCCTATTATCTCTTTCTCTGCTTTCTGCCTGAGGATCAGGATGTAAAGCTCTCAGCTACTGCTTCAGTGCCATGGCTGTCTGCTTCCTGCCAAGATAATTGTTGACTAACCTGCTGAAACTGTAAGCAGGACACTCCCAACTGCTTTATTTTATAAGAGTTGCCTTGGTCGTGGTGTTTGTTTATAACAATAGAGCAGCAACTAAGACCACCTTAAAAATATGGAAAGAAGAAATGAAGGAAGGGAGGGAGGGAGGAAGGAAAAGGAACTAGCTCCTTCTAAATAGTAGTCTCTAGATGTTAAGAAATGAAAAAGCCTAGTCACATGAATCAACTTCCAGAAATATCTGGACTACTTACTATGGTTTTGCAATTCTTCAAAACCTGGCCTCTCCTTTGCCTTGCTCCATCCAATCATCAGACTATAGTTCTTCCATCTGTTTTAGCTCTCTTATGGTGAGAAGCCACTGCCCCCTTTCCTGCTTGTCCAACACTCAGTTGGCAGGTTAGTTTCCTCCTTAAGGTGGTCTCTCTCACTGATCATGGCAGATTTGGGACCCCTGTTTTATAAAACGTACGTTTCATGAACTTACTCACCAAACACACACACACACACACACACACACACACACACACACACACACACACACACACCAGAGTTGAAACTAGAAAAACTATTAGCTTTATATCCTCTCTTGTGACTCCTGTGCCTTTGCCTGGTCACCTTCCTTCCTCCTCACCCGATGTGACCATTTCTTGGCCTCCTTTCTCAACATCATACTGTACCCAAACTTACAGCTCTTTACATATTTACATGTAAGCATTATAGATAAGATACGCATATAAGGGAGAAGGTTTTTTATTCTTTTTGAGATTAAGTGACACCACTTAATATAAATTCTAAGGCCTTCCATTTTCTAACAAATTTCATGATTTAATTTTTCTGTAACACTGAATAAGATGTATATGTGTACCAGATTTTTCTTAGACATTTGTCTGTTGGTGGACTTCTTGTTAATTCTAGCTCCTTGCTATAGTACGTAGAGTAGCAGTAAACATGAATGTGCAAATGTCCCTATGGTAGGGTAGGTGGTTCCCTGGGAGTATGTCCAGGAGTGAAATAGCTGTGTCCTAGTCATTCTATTCTTTATTTTTTTGAGGAAGCTCCAAAATTATTTCCATCATGATTATATTAGTTTATTCCCCACCAGCTATATAAGTAAGTATATAATGGAGTGTGTCAGAGCTTTTCTGGCTCCTGGTGACCTTAACTTGGAGTACTAGGGGCTTGGACAATTAATTGCCACTAAAACTACTGAGCCAGTGGATTCTGAGTTCTCTATTTCACCTCCAAGAATTATCATGGAATTTGAACAAGGAGGGAGCAGATGTGAACTGAATTATTAAGGAAGAGAAAGAACACCAAGAGTGGGAGGTACTCCAAGGAAAGAATACCACCTGATTGTTCAGCCCAACTGACTTTTGTGGAACTTCTGGTGGGCACTGGATAGATACTAAGGTAATCTTCATTGAAATTGGTCATCTTTTAATGTTTCCATGTCTGAGACAGTAATGAGTAACACTACGCAGACTCCTTTAGCCCAACCAGATAGTTAATCCTCCATTCTTGGGAGGGACTCGTATGTGCTAGTGACTAGCTCACATCCACTGTGGACTCCTCCTTTACTGCCTAAGTGAAAATATCTCCTGTCTCACTACTTCCAAGTGTTTCATGAGAAATACTCTACAAGTTTCTTCTCCATCAGACCAGTTCAGAAACCACTTGATATTTCAGTAATTGGATGAATTTTGAGAGCATGATTAACTGCACTAAAGTTTGAATCAACTGCAAGTAATGACCATTCCTGAAGGTGTGTGCTTGCATCAGACTCTCTGGGTATCCTGCTTACAAGCTACTTCTTGGAGACAGGTATCTTCCTTCCCTCCCCTCCCCTTCCATTCCTCCCTTGCTGTGGAATAATCCTCTTGTACACTGTAAAGATTTGTCACTTGAATTGGTTTAATAAAACACTGATTGGCCAGTAGCCAGGTAGGAAATATAGGTGGGGTGACCAAACTAAGAATTCTGAGAAGAGGAAGGGCAGAGTCAAGAGTCACTAGACAGGCACAGAGGAAGCAAGATGAGAATGCCATACTGAGAAAAGATACCAATCCATGTGGCTAAACATAAATAAGAATTATGGGTTAGTTTAAGTGTAAGAGCTAGTTAGTAATAAGCCTGAACTTCTGGCGAAACATTTACAATTAATATAAGCCTCTGTGTGGTGATTTGGGAAGTGGCTGCTGGGTATTTGGAAGTTGCTGATGGGACAGAAACTTCTGTTCACACTTCCTCCTTATTTCCTTTCTTCTCTCCCTTTCCAAATGTGATTTATACAGTATTTTTAAGAAAACATGAAAGTTGACAATTTTGATTTCATTTGGAGAGTGAAAAAAAAGAGGGGAGAAAGGATAAATTATTGGGTACATTTCTTCCTTTAGAGATTCAATAAAATAGTAGGGAACAGGTCAGGAGATAAAACTGGAGTATTCTTGACTGGACACAGAATGCAGGAATTACTGTTTTCTGTCTGTCAGTTCATATTGAGTTGCAGAGGAAAGATGAGGACTTCTTTAGTATCTTCCTGATTATGTATGATGATCAAATAGATCACATGAGGCAAGCCAGGGCTACAGATTACAGAAGATAGTTTAGAACAAAATTCCTTGTATTATACACATAGCTACTGAAGCAAAGGTTTGTAGGAAGGTGTGGTTACTATCTGAAGTTCAAATATTTATAACAGTTGCAATTCAAACTTAAAATGAGTTGTTCCTGTTTCAAAAGACCAGCTTATGTAGCGTGCATTTGACATTCTCAAAAGCACATAGTCAGTTACACTGTTATCTCCACTTTACACAGAAGTCAACTGATGATAAGGAACATGAGTGTCCATTTTTGCAGAGTAGAGAGTTGCAGATGCTGACTTGGAACCAATGGTTTTAATCTCTCCATGTTCTCTAGAATATCTGTGTTTTCTGTAATTAGAGACTTAGCAGGTATATAACTGGTAATATTGTTTCTTCTTCAAGTCTGAAAATGCCAGGTTGACATTGGTTTTGAGAAACAGTCAGATTTTCTTGTTTTGAATTTTTCTGCAGGTTAATTTAAATCCGCCATTAGATTGTTCTCTTAGTAATAGCAGGGAGCTCAGAGGAAACAAGCAGAAGTTTCAGTGGGACAAAAATAGAGTGTTTGGAAGGTTGTTGGTCCAGCACAGACAATTCACAATCAAAAGCTCTGTAGGCGAAGTTCAGTTATCTGACTTTGGCAGTGCTGGGAGAAGAGTAGGGAAGAGGAAAATGGATGTGAATGGACATAGAAACCTAGAAGACTTGAAACTTATTGAGGAAATAAAAAGCAAGAAGATACTATTTGTGTGATAAGTAACTATCTGTGCAATAAAGAAAGCACAGCTCCATATTGTGGCTAGTGAGTGGAGACAGGTGCATTAACAGGAAAGGGACCAAAAAGGCTAACGGAAGCTTAAGGTCCTTTGGATGTTTGGCTTCTGAGAGGTATTAGCCATCCAGAAGCTTGAGTCCTTATTGCACAGGCAGACTCTCTTGCTGCCAAACCAGAGTTGCAGCCACAATAAGAGCAGCACCAGTACTAATAGGTCCTGACAGCTCATGACCCTGGCTTTATGCCAGGATGCTTCAATGTGTTAACTCATTAACATGGTTACAAGTGCCAGAAACCACCACCATTCCTCTTCCAAGAGTGATTACGCTATTTCCAAGGGTACTAGGCTTTTGCTGCTGTGGTCAAACATCGCACAGAACAACAATTCAAACCAAAGGGAGATTTGTTTTAACTCACCCCTGCTGAGGATTCAGTCCATGACGGATTGGCTTTATGTGTTTGGGCAGAAAATCATGGTGGTGACGCTGTGTGCCAGAGAATCTTCTCTCCATGGTGGTAGACAGGAAGTTGAGAGAAGGGAATAAAGAATGGGCAAATGCAGCCCTAATGACTTAGTCCCTAATGGTACCCCATCCATGTGACCTACTTCTTCCGACCTGATTCATCACCTACCTTTCATCTTATCCAAGCAGTGTCACAATATTACCTTTTCATCTGAGGGGGATGGATCTATTGGTGAGGTCAGATCTCTCAGGAGGCAGCCATGTCCCAATAGACCTCGAACTAGCAATTAAACTCCTAGTCCATGAGCCTGTGGGGGATTTTTCACAGTCAAGCTGTAACATAAGGCTTCACAGCTGCTTGGGGCAGGTGTCCCTATTTGCTAGTCCAAAATTAGCTTCAGCTAGAATTTGTCCATGCCACATAGAAACTGGTACGTTGGACAGAGCGTCATTGCCAAAATCTCCTTAGTGTTGGTTCCTACTTCTAATTAGGTTTCATGGTAATATTCCTAATGCCTTTAATATGAGCAAATATTAGTTTCTTTAATGCATAGGCTCCCCACAGTCATTATATCACTGAGTCTCAGTAAAACCATATGTAAATTACATGTATGCCATATAACCTTTATAAATTATATCCAGGCTGCCCCCAAAAGCAGCAAGCCCTGCCCTGGCAGGATTTGCATGAAACTACAGAGTGCCTCTAGGAATTGCTCATGGCAGGAGATTCACTTCCTAGCTCTGGTGGCATGAATTAATTCCCTGCCCTTACAGGTGATATGCAGGCTGAAAGGGCTGCTGCAGCCTCCAGCAAGACCAAGACTGAAAGAACTTCTGAGTTCTTGCAGAATGTTCTCCACAAAACATCCCTGTGACTGGAACACCAAAAAGGCTTGGTGGTGTCAGCCTGACATGCTTCCTGAAGCTGGGGAATGGGGAGGGGACACTGCATTCTGTACAGGAGCAGTTCACCTACCCAGGAGAGACTGCAGCTTTCACATGTCTCCTCCTAGCTTGCCCAGAGGGCTTCTTCTGTGTTCCCCCTTACCTCTGATTCTACTCCTGTACCAAATTTCCTCTTCCCCACTCTGAACAGGGTGATTTCTTCCTGCTCTGAAGCCTGGTGTCTAGCTGCCAACAGCCTGGAGCTCAGCTTGTAGCTCACAGTTTTATCTAGTCATCTCAAACAAGGCAACAACACATGACATTTCCTCTCTCTATTACATCAGTCCCTGAAGCCTATGCTGACAAGCTCTTGGACCGAATCTTCTGACCACTGAGCTTTTCTTCTTTCCAGCAGTAATTGTACCAACTCTAGGAACTCTTGAGACATACCTTTCATTTTGCTGTGGACATGAGCCTTGTGTTTTTCAAGGAAACCACCAAATCCTCGATTTTGGCTAAGAGCCTGCTGACCTTCCCACATGCCAGCACGGCCCCTCTGTTCACCCCAACTCGCACTTTTAGCTCCACTTGGTCAAAATTATACTTCTTGTTTCTCTCCATCTTTTGAAACCTCCCTTGATAGGAAACTTCTTTTTTCTATTTTTATTTATTTCTTTAATTTTCATGTGAGTGTGTTCATATGTGGGTGTGGGTACATACCCCTCATGTGCACACATGCAGGCCCGAGGACAGTCTTGGTATTGTCCTTGCTTTTCCACCTTGCTGATAAGAAACTTTCCAATACTTGCTTTTGCCTTGTCCTCCCAGCCTGACGCCAGCCCCTCTATATTTAACAGAGCATATGGTGCTTAGTAAGCATGGTCAGGTATAATTATGGCAGTGCCTGTCCCTTATTCTTTCTGCTGGCATTGATTTGAAATCTTTGTGGCTCCTTACTGTGTATTTAAGTCTCTGCTTCAACATGGTGCCTTATATTCAGAACAAACAGAACCACCTGGCTGCCATCCTCTTCCTGGTCTTTTGTTGGATGGGACAGTCTGGCAGGAAATCAGCCTCCTCAGCAGAACACAGAGACACACTGGCTGGAGGGTGGCTGAGCTGTCTCCAGCTCTGAATCAGCTTCCTGAAGTTATCCAAGCACAAACTCTGTGATCTACTTAGCTGTGTGACAAGTCACTCCACAGTACCTTCATTTATTATCTATAAATGGTGCAGTCATAAAAGCCATCTTCTAGGGCTGAGTGAGCACCAGCAGTTAGAAGGCACAGAGCTTTCAAGCATGCTCTGCACAGTAGGCACTCTATGTCTGCTCAGATAGCTTTTCTATCATAAGCGTCATAGCTGTGTATGTGTCCCCCATTGGTTGTAGGGACTTCCATGTCAGTTGGTGGAGAAGGTGTTTACTCACTCTTCTAGCCAACGAGCATTCAGACTGCTTGAGGCGAGTGGCTTGGCTGTGCTGTGTGTTATTTCAGACTGTAGAATGGGCCTGTTTCTTGGGTGGAAGAGCAAGGTGTGCCTGCTGCTGAGCTCTGCAGATCTTTTAATTAATTGCTATTGCTGCAATGATGACAGTGGTGTATTAGCTGACATCTGCTTTTATTCTATAGGAGAAGCATTTTTTAAACTGAACAATCATGACTTTCACAGTATGCATATTCAGAAATCTCAGAATCAAAAGAGAAGCAACTCTAACTTTTCTTGTCTGCACTCTCACTGGGTTTTCATATTAATATTTGACACTAACAGCTAACTGCAGCTATTTTGCGACATATGTAGTTTCTCATTCGTCCTTGAAATGAAACCTCTAGGGGCATGATTTCATTCTTTTTAATGGCTGAATAATGCTCCATTGTGTACATGTACCACATTTTCTTTATCTATTCTTCTGTTGAGGGACATCTAGGTTTCCAATTTCTGGGTGTTATGGAATAAAACAGCAATGAACATTGTTGAGTAAATGACCCTGTGGTAGGATGAAGAGTTCAAGTACTGTATTGAAGAGGTATGGAGGGAGTAGACAATTTTTCTCTCTGTTTGAGTTGATGTTGGCTTTGGGTTTGCTGTAAACTGCCTTTATTATTTTGAAATATGTCCTTTGTATCTCTAATCTCTTCAGACTTTTATTATGAATGGGGTGTTGGATTTTTTAAAGGTCCTTTCTGCATCTAAGGAGACCATCATGTAGATTTTGTCTTCCAGTGTATGTGTGTGTGTGTGTGTGTGTGTGTGTGTGTGTATGGTGAATTACATTAACTGATTATTTTATATATTGAACCATCTATGCACCTTTGGAATGAAGCCTACTAGATCATGGTGGATGATCTTTTGATGTGTTTTTGGATTTGGTTTGCAAGTATTTATTGAGTATTTTTGCATCTATCTTATAAGGGAGATTGGACTGTAATTCTCTTTCTTTGTTGGGTCCTTATGTGGTTTATTCCTCATAAGATTAATTGAGCAATGCCCCTTGTGTTTCCTTTTGTGAAATAATTTAAGGGGTATTGGCATTAATTCTTCTTGGAAAGTCTGATAGAATTGTAAACTAAAATCATCTGGCCCTGGAATTTTTTTGGGGGGGGGGGTTGGAAGACTTTTAATGACTGCTTCTATTTCACTAGGGGTTATAGGTCTGTTTAAATTGCTTATCCAATCCTGATTTAACTTTGGTAAGTGTACCTATTAAGAAAATTATCCATTTCTTTTGTTTTTCCAATTTGGTGGGGTACAGGTTTTTTAAAGTATGTCCTTCTGATTATCTAGGTTTCCTTGGTGTCTGTTGTTATGTCTCACCTTTCCTTTCTAATTTTGTTAATTTAGAGAGTCTTTCTTTTAGTTAACTTGGATACAGGCTTGTCAAGCTTATTGGTTGTCTTAAAAGACCCAACTCTTTGTTTCATTGATTCTTTGTAAATACTTTGTTTCTATTTTATTTATTTTAGTCTTGAGTTTATTTCTTGCTGTCTACTCATTTTGGGTATGATTTCTCCCTTTTGTTTTAGAGCTTTCAGGTGTGATTTTAAGCTACTAGTATAAGATCTCTCCTATTTATTTTTAGTGCTATGAAACTTGCCTCTTAGAACCACCTTCGTCATATCCCATAAGTCTGGAATACGTTGTGTTTTTAAATTAAATTCTAGAAAGTCCTTCATTCCTATCTTACCCCATTTTTCACTCAATAGTGAGTTGTTTGGTTGTTTCTCCTGCTGTTGAAATCCAGCTTTAATCCATGGTGTCTGATAGGATGCAGGATGTTATTTCAATTTTCTTGTATCTGTTGAGACTTGCTTGGTGTCCCAGTATGTGATCAGTTTTGGAGAAAGTTTCATAAGGTGTTGAGAAGAAGGTATATTCTTTTGTGTTGGGTGAAATGTTCTGTAAATACACGTTAGGTCCATTTGGTTTATAACTTCATTTTAGCTTCAGCATTTCTCTGTTATTTTTTGTCTAGATCATCTGTGTGTTGATGAGAGTAGGGTATTGATGTCTCCCACTATCAGTGTGTGAGGGTAAATATGTTGATTTAAACTGTAGTAGTGTTTCTTTTATAAACGTAGGTGCCCTTGTGTTTGGTGCATAGATGTTAAGAATTACAGGGTCCTCTTGTTGATTTTTCCTTTGATATATGTAATGTCCTTCCCCATCTATTCTCATTAGTTTGGTTTGGAGTTTATTTTGTCAGATATTAAAAATGCTCCAACAGCTTGTACTTGATCCATTTGCATGTAATATTTTTTCCATCCTTTTACCCTGAGGTGATGTCTATCTTGATGTTAAGGTGTGTTTCTTTGACTTAGCAGAATGACTGATCCTGTTTACATAACCATTCTGTTAGTATGTCTTTATCAGAATTGAGACCACTGATGTTGATAAATATTAATGAGCAATGTTTGTTGATTTCTGTTATCTTGTTGTTGTTGTTGTTGTTGTGGTGGTGGTGGTGGTGGTGTGTGGTGTGTGTGTTTCTCCTCTTTTGACTTCCTGGCCTGGGATTATTTTATTCTTGCATTTTCTCAGTGAGATTGACCTCTTTAGGTTGGAGTTTTCCTTCCACTGCATTTTGTAAGCTGGATTAAGTAAATAGATATTGCTTAAATTTGGTTTAATCATGGAAGGTGTTATTTGCTCCATCTATTTGCGATTGAAATTTTGCTGGGTACTGTAGTGTGGGAAGGAACCTGTGATCTCTTAGAGTCTGTAGAACATCTGCCCAGAGCCTTTGGCTTTTACAGTCTCCATTGAGAAGTCAGGTGTAATTCTAACCAGTCTGCCTTTATATGTTACTTGATCTTTTTTCCTTGCAGCTTTAATATTCTTCCTTTGTTCTGTATGTTTAGTCTTTTAATTATTATGTGGTGAAGGAGCTTTCTTTTCTAGTCCAGCTTATCTGGTATTTTGTATGTTTCTTATAGCCTTATAAGCATCTCCTCTTTAGATTAGAGATATTTCTTCTATGATTTTGTTGAAAATATTTTCTGTCCCTTTGACCCGAGTTTCTTCTTCTTCTATTTCTATTATTCTTAGATTTTGTCTTTTCATAGTGTCTCAGACTTCTTAGATGTTTTTATGCCAGGAGTTTTTATATTTCACATTTTCTTTGATGAGGAAATCACTTCTTCTATTGTGTCTTCAATGCTGACATTCTCTCTTCATCTCTTGTATTCTGTGGCTTCCTCTGTCGTTCCTATTCCTGAACTTAAAATTTTCGTTTCCAGATTTCCCTCAGTTTGGGATTTCTTTATTAATTCTAGTTCCACATCAGATCTTAAATACTTTTATTCATTTCCTTGTACTATTTGTTTGTGTTTTCATAGGTTTTAAAGGAGATATTAATTTCCTCTTAATATCCATCTCTCTCTCTAACATTATTCCATAAAGTCCATTTTAAGGTCTTTTTCTTGTGATTCAGCTATGTTGGAATATTCCAGGCTTAGTGTGGTAGGGTTTTCTGGCTAAAGTAGAGACGAATTGTCCTGGATGTTATTGATTATATTCTTACATTGGCATCTAGGCATCTAGTTTTATAAAGATTGTAATTCTATGTGCTGATATATGACTTGTCTTTATTGGGTATGTATTTTGCTCCTTGGTTTATGTTGCCTTCTCTGGTTCTTAGAAGGAGATGGGGACTGTGTGTTGTCTGGCAGGAAATTCTTCTGGGATCTTGATAGTGTGGCCACTGGGGTTTCAGGTAAAATGTGTTTCTAGGTATTGGGATCTGACAGGTAGTGTAGAAATGAGAATGGGCTAGGAATGGGGAATGGGGGTCACAGGAGGGAGTTTGAAACAAGATGTTCCACCAGGATCTGCATAGTCCCCTGGGAATGGAGGCAGAAAGTGAGGAAAGGCAACAACAGAAAGTCTGATATAGAGCTGGGGATGAGACAGGGGTAGTGGACTTAGAGGAATGGATGGAGAGGTACAGATCCCTAGTCAGGCTACCTTCTTACCTTACTGGAGTGGTCTGTGGGTTCCTAGTAAATACCTCATGGATTTGGGGCTGGATAAATCAATGAGTTCAGGGAAAAAATGTTGGAGGGTAAGATCTGTGCATCCACTGGAATTGGAGCAGGGAGGAGGGTAGGCACAGCATGTGGTCTGCTACAGAGCTGAGGGAGGGACTGGGCATTGGATTTGGTTGGAATGGCCAGAGAGTTCCAAGAGAATGCCTGCTGGAGTTGGGGGCCAGGATAAAGCAATGAGTGGGAGAAAAAAAGGTTAAAGGAGAAGTCCTACATGATCTGCTGGAGATGGGGGCAGAGAAAAAGGGGAGGCTGAAGCAGGTGGTCTGACAGAGCTTGGAATGAGAATGGGGGATTGGAAGTTAGGAGAGGAGAGAGAAGTGAAGATCTGCAGTTAGTCTACCTGCTTCCATGGCAGGAGGGCAACAGAGGATCTTCAGTAAGAAGTTTCATGCCTTTGGGGAGTCCCCATGACCTGACTTTCCTAGTCCTGTGTCTTCTCCAGCTAGGGGACTCTTCTCCATGGCAATGTCACCAGCAAGTGTTTGACACACACTTCAGAGAGAGTCAGCCTCTTCTGGATCCAATGTCACTTCATAGGCATGGCATGCAGTTTTATTTTATTGTATTATAGTTTAGTTTAAGACCAGATCACATACAGCATCATGTGGAGTTAACACAAGTTGTTTGGGGAGTTCAGATGTAATCGACAAAGGCAGCAGTTATAGCCTAGATACAGCAGAGTTAATCTGTATTAATCCAGAATTAATCTGTTGGTAATTCTTGATTCCCTTGTAACTTCTGATTCTGTTTCTTCATCAAAAAAGAAGAATTTAGTACTAGAAGTGATTGTTAGGATTTCAAAGCTAATATCTCATAAATTGTTTTATAAGTTATTCTGAAATTAAATAATATGCATAAATATGTGACAAACTGCCAAAAAGAAATGTGTATGTTCATGTATGGCCATCTTAAAAATAATAATATATATTCTCAGAAATAACACTTTTATGCAGTTTGCTAGAATTTTTTCTATTTTAATGTAAGCAATATTAATGAAGTTATCCAGATGATATTTCTTCTAGGAACTTAAAATGGAGTAAAAAAATCCAATTAAGACTTAATAATTAGTAGCCTTCATTGTTGTTTTATTTCATTGGTTTATAGATGTTAAAACATAAAAGCAAAGTGACAGTCACCTAAACAAATCTTACTTCTGTGTGACATCATCACTGACAGTGCACTCAGTCTGGTTTAGTTCCTTTCCTCAAAAGCATCCTTTTCAACCAATCAGTGTTCACCAGACTCCAGATGTCATTGTCCTCATAGCACAGTAAAACCTCCCATTCCTCAACTAGGAGAATTCAGGAAAGTGTACAGTCCTGATGTGAGTTTTAGGGCTAAATGTGTAATTAAAGAGTTTGGCAATCTCAGGCACATGATTTGGGGTCCCACCTCCATGTCTTAATCTGCTGCATCGAAATACCTGCAGGATTAGGTAACTTTAAAGGCCTTACTGGGTCCCACGATGTGCCGGCTAAACCTTCTCTGGACTGTCGGAGAGATGCGGCAGGTGTTGTTACTAGCTGATTGAGAGTTTGTGTTCTCCAAAAATTCATGGGCTGAAATCACTGCCCTCATGTGATAGCATTAGAATGCAGCTGTAGAAAAATGATTAGATCACAAGGATGCAGATCATAGACTTCCAGTTCTTATAAAAAGAGATCGCAGAGAGCTCCTTGTCCCTTCCATGTATGATGATACAGCATGAGGGGCATCTATAGACCAGGAAGGAGGTGTAGGCCTAGCAAAGCTCTGCACTCTTCAGCACTTTGCCCTGCTTAGGTTTCCAGCCTTCAAAACCATAAGAAAATTAATTTCTGTTGTTTAAGCCACCTAGTCCATGGTACTTTTATACCCAACTAAATAAATGAATTCAGATACACACACACACACACACACACACACACACACACACACTGCAACAAGTACTCAGATGTAATTTCCAAATTTCTCATAGCTTAAAAAAGTATGCTAGCAATGCCTCATGGAAACAATTAGACTTTTCCTAAAGGGTGTGTTTTTGAAATGTTTGCCAGAATTGCCGCCCCACCAATCTGCCAGGGTAATCTCTTCTACCTAACCTCTGAGAATTACCATTGGAGCAAGTGAAGACAAAGTAGTGAGTGTACCCATAATGCAGTAGGTGGACCCTCACCTGCACAAACACAGGCAACAGAAAGGGGACTCAGTGGCAGGGACACAGGAAGTTGAGAAGGAAATGTGGGGGTGGGGTTAAGGGAAGACTGAAGGAGAGGGAATGGTGGTATGTTTTATACAAATGTCATACATATGCATGAAACTCTCAATAAAACAACTAAAAGAGTAGTGTGCAGAGGCCAGTGACAGAACACACAGTTCACATTTATGTGTAACATTTATTAGTAAGCTTAGCAAATTGTTAGTCCTAAGGACTTAGAGCTAATTAAATATTTAGAACTGATAAGTTTGTTAGCACACTGAGGTCATGTGATTTTGTCATATAACAAACACTCACAATAATTAATCTAAAGCATATGTTTCAACCTTATATTATTTGTATATAGAATAACAGTTCAGATATGTAAAACGAATATAGAATGATTTTCAAACTTTAAAATTTATTTATTATTTATTTTTGTATTCTTGTGTGGATGTGTTTATGGCGACCGTGTGGATGTGCATGCCACGGCACGTGTGCAGCAGCCAGAGCACAAAACAGCCCATGAAGTCAGCCTTTCCACCCACCTCTGTGTGGCTGCTGGGATCAAACTCTGGTTGCCAGACTCTCTGAGTCACCCAGCCAACCTCAAACTTACATCATAGGAAGCTATAGACAAAGCCTGGCTTAGCTAAATACTGGGCCAACATTTTTCACATGATAATAAGATCAGAGAAAAAATATGTAAAAATCTAAGTGCCTTTCTGCCTGCCAGGGTTAGAATAGCCACAGGAAGGCAAGATCCTCTGTAATTTACCCATGTGTGTACTCACACTTGCATACCCTCTCTCACACAAACTGATGTACACACACAGAGGAAGCAAAATCAAACATTTCCCAGAAATTCAAGGACAAGGTGGCAAAAAGTTCTAATGAGTTTTTAAACAGCTCCCTAAATGAAGGTTTGAATAAAGAACCTCCTTGGTGTGATGTGAATTACCAACTGCTATAGCGATTTAAAGAATGAGTCCTGGGCCTGCCTCGATCCAGCTTTCCTCCTGTGGAAGACACAGTGGAGGTGCTAAATCTGGGAATAATTTTCAAGATTGGTCAGATGGAGAAGACTCCTTAGTCATAGGAGACAAATAAAGGCTTGAAGTAAACTCAGCAAAGCAAGCAGGCTGTAAGCAGAGATGCGTTCACCTCAGAGTGGAAGCTCCTGTGTGGAAGACTCACGACACCACAGGACCAGGTCCTGCACAACAAGGGATGGATCTTCAGTGCGTGGTGTAGAACGTCATGTGTCGTTGACAACTGATTCCCTAGGACCTCCAGGAAACTGTTACTTACACCAACTGAATTCATCATCTTCCTTCAGTTGTGAGAAGACTGCCTTGAGGAAGAACTGGGAATGACGGCAGGAAAGAACTTAAAGCACTTGGGGAGCCAGTGTTTGGTTGTCTATAGAGCAAGAATCCAGCTGTGAATGAGCAAAGTTTGTGTCAATTTTGAATGAGTGGCTGTATTGAGAAGAGGGCCTAAACAGACTACTGAGACAGCCGTGCCTGTAATCCCAGACACTCCGGAGCTTAGGCTAGCAGGAAGTCTGTAGGTCATGGGATATGGGCCCTCAAAGGAATCCTACGTCTCCCTTCCTCTCTTTCATTTCCCAGGCACTATGAAGCCAATAGCTGCATTCTGCTATCGCTCTCACCATGATGTTCTATGCCACCCCAGTCCACAGCAACAGGAGCAGTGGTCATTGGCTGGTACCTCTAACTGTGGTCAGAATGCTCTTCCTCTTTTAAGTTGATTCGATCAGGTGTGTGCCGTGACAGCAGAGAGCTGGACACTACCTATTCTCAGATTCCAGACTCTTGATTCACCATCTGTATGACTGAACCAACTTGCTGTTTCTAGTCTGTTTTTAAATTTCATTTAATTGCGGCATACATTTATGACCTATTCCAGATAATGCTTTATAGGATGTGTTACTGAGAGTTCCATATAAAGCTTTTTTCATATCAATTATTTTGATCATGTTTTCTCTCCCTATCCTTTCAGATTTACTCCACCTCCCTACACAGTCACCTCCACCCCTTTAATGCATGTTCAAAAACAAGCAAACGGCACTCTGGCCAGGAAAGCAGGTATGCTTCTGCATTTCAGAAGTCTCACCACCTACAGAATGGAAAAGATTTTTTTTTACCAAATATACATCCAATAGAGGTTAATATCTAAAATATATAAAGAACTCAAAAAACTAGATATCAAGAAAACAAGTAACCCTATTTATAAATGGAGTACACATCTAAATAGAGAAATTCTCAATAGAAAACTCAAATGGTTGAGAAATACTTAAAGACATGTTTAACATCTTTAGTCATCAGCAAAATGAAATCAAAACTATTCATCTTACACCTGTCAGAATGTCTAAGATCAGTAAAACAAGTGGCAGTCATGCTGGCAAGGATGTGGAGTAAGAGGAACACTCCTCCATTTTGGTGGGAGTACAAATTTGCATAGTGAGTATGTATGTGTGGCGGTTCCTCAGGAAGCTGGAATAGATCTACCTCAAGATCTAGCTATACCACTCTTGGCATATGTCTGAAGTGTGCTTCGTCTTACCACAGAGACACTTGCTGACCCAGTGTTTGTTGCTGCTCTATTTATAATATCCAGAAATTAGAAATAACCTAGACATCCTCAACAGATAAATGGATGAAGAAAATGTGGTACATTTATATGATGGAATATTACCCAACTATTAGAAAATGACATGATGAAATTTACAGGTAAATGGCTGTAACTAGTAAAAGTCATCCTCAGTGAATAACTCAGACCAGAAAGACAAATATGAAATGTATTCACTTATGTGTAGATATTAGCTGTTAAGTCAATGATACCAAAGCTGCAATCTTGGACCCAGAGAGGTTAGGTATAGAGTAAGGGACTAGGAAGAGGCCAGATCTCCCTAGGATAGAAAAATACAATGGATGTTATGATGGATGGAGGGGCTTGAATGGAGGATCAAGTAGGAGGAGGAGGATACAGAGGGTTGAGGGAGGGAATATGGGAGAGACAGCTAAAATTAAGGGCTACTTGAGGGGTAGTATGGAAACCTAATACAGAAGAAGCTTCATATATAGGCTATATATAAAGGCTATCAATATAAAATTGTCAAATAATTGGAGAGACAGAGCCTCAACTGGCTATTTCTTGTCACCAATGAAGCTTCTAATACTGGATTTGAGTAACATCTAGTTGAGTCATTGGCAAAAGAGTTCCATGGACACCCAAACAACCCAGGCTATTGCCAGGCTGTAGGTTGTTCTCCATAAACTGACAACAACACCACAATCCACGAACATGAAGAAGTTGAATTGGTGCCTACCTAGGGCCTTCACCCCAAGAGCTAGTGTCTCCGTATAGAAGATACTCTGCATGCTACCAAAGGAGAAATGTAACATCAACCCTTTGATCTCTAATGCGTCCTTACTGAAAGACTTGCTAGTGCGATGGTGGCACAAAGCTTGTGGAGTGACCAACCAATGTCTGATTTGACTTAAAGCCACTCCAGAGATGGAGCTCATCAAGGCCCACTCCATGAGATGGAGTTCATCAAGCCCACTCATGAGATGGACTTCATATCTGACACTATTGGGTGACCATAAACCTGAGCCTAGTTAGTTAGCCCAGGGACCTGTGGGAAAACCAAATACTACTGTTCTAATAAAGAACATAGCAATAAATGATTCCTAATGAAACCTTCTGTAGACATGTAACATGTAACATGTCTTGCTCAGCCATCACAGAGAAGCTTCCTCTGGCAGCAGATGGAGCACATGCAGAGACCCACAGTCAGACAATATGCAGACAGGGAAAGACCTTTGAGCACTTATTCCTAAATGCATGTCTCTGTCTGATCCCTCTCTCAGGTCTTAGGGTACCCTGGGGAACAGAAGGCAGAAAGTGTAAGAGCCAGAGGAATGGAGGACACCAAGGCACCCTAAATCAACAAGATCCATGCATGTGTGAACTCACAGAACTGAGCAGCATGCACAGGTCTGCACAGGTCTGCAACACATGGGATCCTAGCGCTGAAAGAAGTGGACATGTGCCCCACCCCTAATCCAGGCACTTACTCCATCTGAACAACCATTTACAAATGAAAACTTAGTTTTCTCCCAGGGCGTCTCTTAAGAGAAATCAAACTGCTGCATGCTCAGAAGAAGATGGCCAGCAGAAAAAAGGAATTCAGCATCACTTTGAGGGTCCTTGTCTCATATTGTCTTCTCAGGGACTTTTTAAAAAAAATTTAAATTTTTATTTTATCTCACATTTTTTTGTTTTTGTTTTGTTTTTCAAGACAGGGTTTCTCTTTGTAGCTTTGGGGCCTGTCTGGAACTTGCTCTGTAGACCACGATGGTCTCGAACTCACAGAGATCTGCCTGCCTCTGCCTCCTGAGTGCTGGAATTAAAGGCATGCACCATTAAAAAATATTTCTTCTGTCTTTTTAACGTAAGTCCATTGTGTATGTAGTATGGTTCCAGTTCAGTGTTTTCATGAGATTCAAGTGTGAGAATGAGTGGGTCTCAGTGTCTGTTTCGTGCCTTTCCTTGGCTCTTTTCTTTCTCTTTGTTTGTTGTTTTGTTTTGTTTGTCCAATTCAGATGTGTTAGTTTTTTGATTTATCTTATTTTTTATTATCTCTAAGAAGCCATTTGTTTTCTAATGAGACACAGAAATGGGGTGGACCTGAATGGGAGGGAGGTGAGGAGGACCTGAGAGGAGTAGAGGGAGGGGAAACCATAGTCAGAATGTACAGAGGAAAAAAAAATATTGATTTTTTCATAAAAGAAAAAAAATAAAAAAAGATCCTCTGTCAACCATTGCCACAGACTTGCTAACTTAAGTTGGTTCTGTCAAAAGCAACAGTCTGGAACATGACTCATTGCAGCAAGCAGTTGTTTTTCTAGATCTTGAAGGCTCAGCTTGGAAGATGTCAGAAGACATAGCAGTGGGAGGATTCACAAATACTAATTTCAAGATAAATACAATGGACAGAGCAATTCAAGCCTGTGCATTCTGAAGCACACAGAAATAGCCTCTACAACCCATGTGATATGAGTATAAGTTATGGTGCTGGAGTTTCTTGAGCACACTTGGAGAATTGAACTGAATTAATTCCTATATAGCAATCATATTCTTTAGATACATTAGGAAAGGATTCAGAATACTTTCCCGGATTTAAGAATGATGCACTCGTAGTTGAAAATAAAAAACCACTATTTTCTGAGCAGTGACTGGTAGGAAGCAGGTGTATGGATGGATCGGTGCATACATCTCTTTCTGGTTCAATAGTTTTACAAGCATCATTAAATATTTGTGAGCCTCAGTTTCTCATCTATAAAATGGAAATTTTTGTTTCCTCATGAGTGTTCTAAGTGAAATAAAATGCATTTAAAAGAATGTTGTATACAGTTACTGGCCATGTAGTTTTTTTTTAAAGATTATATAAGCTGTTCAGATTTTTGAGGAAAGTTTTCACTAAAGTATTTAATATAATGAAGATAATTTGTGATTGTCAAAATATAATTATAAAAATTGGTATTCATCCATCTTTTGCTGAGCTAAGAGGGTTTGTAGAACTTTGTGTATTTCTGTCAGTGGTCACCTATTGATAGTAGAGAAGAAAAATAATGGTTTAGTAAATATGGTATGGCTAGAACTACAGACAACCAAGGAAGCTGAGTGAGAGAGGAAGAAAAAATCTTCCTCAGGGAAAAACACACCAGTTATTTATCCAATACCAAATGGTCAGCCCTGAAAATATTCATACAAGTAACATTATACAGACTGGACAAGTTGCATTTATGTACTTCAGAATATACATGTATATAAATATACATATATATGTATGTATGTATGTATGTATGTATATATGTATGTATGTATGTAACAACAATTAGTGAAAAAAGAGGCCATAAATTTGAAAGAGAGCAAGGAAGAGGTATGTATAAATATGGGGGTTTGGAGGAAGGAAAGTGAAGGGGAAATTATGTAATTAATTATAATCTCACATAATAAAAGAAATAATTTCAAAATTACAAGAAAATGTATTATACTTAGACTGTAAAATATTAAGTGAGGTCACATAATTTCAGAAGGAAAAATATTTATATTCTCTCTCATTTGCGGAATCTATACACATATAATACATGTATATATATTAACAAATGTACATGTGGCTATAACAGGAAGGAAAAAGAACAAGATAGGCTGACTATAAGGGGATGAGACACAACTGAATTTAAGTAATGGACATGAATTATGAGAGAAGATACAAAGGTAATTGTTTCTATGGTCTAATTCTGTCATGTGCTTTTGTGTTTTGATGTTGATAAGTACATTAAAATATATGCAATACTGAAATTGTAAAATTTCATGTGATGCTTGCACAACTTTCATCCAGAATACCTATTCTAACCTTATAGAAGTTTGTTGAGCTGTATAGACTTTGGTTCTGGCTAATTTTAGTGTGTCATACTTCTATTTACTTGAAAATATTATGATAATGTCTGTAAGGTTAAAAATTTAAACAAAATTGAGCTGTTTATCTGACCATAAGTAGAGGCTTTCTGATGACAGACCAGGAAGGTGATGGTGTCGCCATGGATGACAGACAAGGGGAGGTGATGGTGTTGCCATGGATGACAGACCAGGGGAGGTGATGGTGTTGCCATGGATGACAGACCAGGGGGAGGTGATGGTGTTGCATGGATGACAGACCAGGGGAGGTGATGGTGTTGCTATGGACAGCTTTCTCATGACCACTGGGACCAGACTCCCAATCTCCAGAAGATTACTGTTCCTCTAAGAGAACAGGATTAAAAAGACGCTTTCACAGAAAGGCTTCGCTTTCACCCTTATATGGAAAGCAGTCATCCAAAATACCCCTGTTGTAACAATCAACCTTTTCTATTGTTCTGTTTCTGCCATTCAAGGAAATTAACTTGGAACTTGCTAATGCCCTTTTGCTGTTACATTTTCCAGCCTGTCTTACTTTATAAGGACAACTTCTACTCATTCTGTAAGAACACTTGTCTTATTACATATAAGAAAATGTTTGATTCTAGAATAGAAAGATAAAGTCAAGTACAATTATTAAACCAAAAAAAAAAAGAAAAGAAAAAGAAAAAGGGTAATGTGGTTGCCTTCATCATTTTGTAAATAATGCCACAAAGATATCAAGGTATCTCAGTTCGGCCAGAAGAAGAATCTTCTGGAAAGCTACAACTCTTTTCTTCCCAATGAAAATGAAGTGTGAAGACTAAAATTGCCACAAGCAAGAATACCCCTGATGTATCACAAGGTAGTCAGAGGTGGTCTGGTTTTAATAGTACACTCAACAAAAGAGGCTATATCTATCTATCATTCATTACATTACATTCTATTTGCAGTGATCATTGACTCTATGCATTGCTATTAAATTCTGCAATACAATAGAAAAAAGATCCTATGACCATCGCCATGACTCACTCTAACAGAAAGACAGCCATTAGCCATTTACCACACAGGTAAAACAGGTAAGTTCCTTTCTCCTGATAGTTACCATTCTCATAGATATGATATTGTGACTAGTAAGACTTGAGGCCTCTTTTGTCTCAATGGGAAAAAATTCTTTACTGCTTTCTTGTGTATAGTGCCTGAGTCTTATCTATTAGTCACTTTCTGGATTGGAGCAGGGCCATCTTCAAAGATCTGAGTACACTGATTATATATTGGCATTTACACTTAATAGAAAAACCTAAATTCATAAAACCTTTATAGATTGTTCAGAAAATTTTGTCCTAAATATTTATAAAAAGGAAAACAACCAAAATCTAATATCTAATCAGCTATCTGAAGTGCTTAAATGCTAATTAGCATGATATTTATTTTCTTCCATGAAACACTGTGACATTTTGCATTTGAGGTGCACTTTAAGAATTTCTCCCTCTTGTTTTTGTAATTTTAAACAAAAATCTATTACACAAAGGTTGTCAGATAATTGGAGACTTCTCTACTTTGTACACAATTATTCTCACTCTCCACAGAAAGGCTGATTCTGAACTTCTCGTCTGGTGATGCAGGAATAGTAGAAAATGCCTTTGGTTTAAAACTGAAAGCAGAACACTGGCTCTTCCACCTCATATCAGGAACATACACATGACTTTATTCAAAAATACAAAATAAATTATCTGTAGGCATGGGCAATGACCACAGTAAACCATTATATATTATCAATGGAAACCAGAAAACTGATGGTTACAGTGATCAGCTAATCTTTTTTCAGCCATTTTCTTCAGGTGACTTCTCTGAAGTTATTTGTGAGGAACCTGCCTTGAGTTTGTAGTCACAGTTCACTGAGAAAGTGAGTTAGAACATGCCCCTTCCATTCCCACCATTGTTCCTATTCCAGGGCCCTTCTCTTCTGTAGGAATTTCTGTCACTACACCTTCTGCTGTAGTTAACAAGGAGTCCATCCAGTAGCATCCAGTAAAGCAGCTCTTACCATCTTTGTTGGATCAATGATCCCCTCTTCCACCCATGTTCACAAAATCTTCAAGCATAGCATCCTAACCAACTTCCAAGGAGCTTTGCAGCATTTTTTCAATTATCAGTGATCCTTCAACACCTGCATTCTTAGCAATGGTCACTGCAGGAGTTTTGAATGTTCCTTGAATAACTTCCATACCTATTTTCTATCTTCATTAGCAGGCTCTAGTGAATCCAAGGCTGGGTTGCACCAAAGCAAGAGCAATCCCTCCTAGAGCAACCCCTTCTTCTGCAGCTGCTCTCGTAGCTTTGAGAGCATCCTTTGAAGGGATGATTAAAGTGCTCTTCAACCTTCAGCACAGTTACTCCATCTGAAGGTTTAGCCAGTCACTCATTCCACTTCTTTTTCACACTCACTAGTTGTGGTGTCTAACTGCTCAGTGGATTTCTCGAATATGTTTTTCAATTTAAGCTGTCACCTTTCCTTTCAAGAGCATGATGTTATCTTTGGTGATAATAACCTCTTCAAATTTTCCTAAGTCATGAGCTTGGACATCTTGAAGACTTAGATTCACCCCTCTTCTTCAAATACTGCACCACCAGTGCAACAGCCGTATCTTCAAGCTGGTTCTTCCTATTGTCCCCAAACCCTGGAGCTCTGGCTGCTACAACCTGAAGACCAAATTTTAGCCTCCTCAAAGCCACTGTGTTTAGAGCTTCTGCATCACCATCTTCAGCAATGGCTTTCCTGGGAATTGGGAATTGGAAATGGGCATTGGGAATTTAGAGAGCAGTGCAATGGACTGCACACTAGAGTTTTCTGCACCGAAGCTTTCACTTTTTAAGGCTTATATTCCGGACACAGCTTTCACTATTATTTCCTCCTTTATTTCCTGTCTCTCTTTGTCTGTTCTTCTCTATTACAAATGATTATTATGTAACAGAAGGCCCTCTGTATAAAATGCTCAGACTGCATCAAAAGAGAAAGGCATCCCTGCCTTTGCAGCATGTGCAGACAAACGAGAGACAGTGGGTGACTCCTGCCAAGAAGACATCGAGAACAAATAGGAAAACCCAAATGAGAGAGTGGAACAACATCTCTGAAGAACTGTGAAGCTAAAATGGGTGACAGGTATTCAAGGAAAGGGCTTGATCTAATTTGCATCTTCAGATGCACATGTGGGTTGCAGTGTAAAGAAATTGTTCGAGCAAAAGCTCTTAATCCCCAGTGGGAAAATGTGTTGCTAGACACATCTCTGAGCACACCTTGGGAGAACCTGAGAATCTGCATTATTGCAAACTCCCAGAAGATACACACTTTTGGGAGCCATTCACTGACAAAAGAGAAAGCCAGGGTGCAAGGATAGTTAGGAGAGTTACCATTCCAGGCAAACAACGAGGGTGGCCTGGACTACGGAGGAGTCAGAGGGATTGGACAAAAGCGAAAAGCCAAGAGATCCCTGAGTTATACAGGGTCAGGCTTGGCAATTCATAGGCAGCAGGGATGAGAGAAAGAACAACCAAGGAAACTTCTGATGAAAAGCCCTCAAGTGGATGGGGTGACAGAAATAGGGAGACAGGAAGAAAAGGGAGAGCTAGTGCAGAAGGGGCAGAGTGGGGTCCAGCGTGAAATTTGGTGCTTCAGTTAGGAATGTAGGCTCTGTAGACAGCCTTCCTAAATTTGGGCACTAGCCTCGCCCTGCACCAGCTGGAGAAGTCCAGGACAACCCCTCAGATTGCTGTGCTCTAGTCTCCTCAGTTTAACAGTGTTAAAGTTAGTATCCTCCTTGTAGGTCTTCTGGGAGTGTGGAGTCTGCACCAATGTTTGCATCTAGGATTACCCAGCATTTCCGAACTGATTTCATCAATCCTGAAATGCTGTCTGTCTCAGGCTTCTTAAATTTGGTTGCTTTGTTTATTTGGAGTCTTCTGTATAAAGTTTCTTTTGCCATTTCTCTGTTCCATTCATATTTACTCTCTGGGTTAAAATGGAAGGCCGCTTCTTCCATGGAGCCACCTGACTGTCCTGAGACAGTGGTCTCTGCTCAGTTCATACCGTAGGGCTCTCTAGCAGGCCCAAGCTTTGCTTACAGATTTTGCCCTTTTTCCTTCCCTTTCCCTTGCTAAACCATTAGATTACATTCCTAAATCTAGCCCCAAGTTCTATTCCCTCATGTGGCCACTGACTCATTCTTGAGTCTAAACACCAAGGTCCAGCAATCAAAATTCATTATTTGGCTACACTCGCTAACATGTCCAATCAGGTTTTATCAACTCACAATAGCACAGACTTCCCCTTTTCTCCTTAAAAACCCACTCCTGCAAGAAACACCTGCTGCTATGGCTCTTGCCTTTGCCCAATCCCGAGCGCCCCACCCCCATTCCCAACCCCAGCACACCTTCACACACGCTCTGCCCTGCTTGCCTCTCTGGGTAATAAATTTCTTTTTATAAAATAAATATAAATAAATAAAAATTTGGTGTTGGGGTGTGTTCTGAGCTGATTCCAATTGCCTCGTTATCTATACCATCTGTCATTTATCACCTAGTTTTAGAACCAAGCTTTCAGACTGGTTTTCTGATGCTTCACTGGCCGTAGTAGAGCCTGTCAGAGTTTCTGGTTTTCATTTATCCACAAAATCACTTAGTGAGTGAACCCTTACAATTAATTCACTCAGAGTGGACCTTTAAAATAGTGTGTGAACATTGAGGGAACCACTGCTTTAAATTCTCACGTTTTGAATTGGAGTTAGGGATAGTGTCATGATTTATTTGTTTTTGATGAATTACACTTGCACTCAGATCCACCACTACCTTTTCCTTTTTGTTTTTTGTTTTTTTTTTAAATAACCCACTGAGTCCAATTTATGAATCTCATACACTCATGGGTATGGGGTCATGCATGGGTACATGGTCAACATACTACGGTCACACCCTTAGGGAAAATGTACTCTCCAACCGAAGTCAGCAATTGTCAACTGTTCCTCAGTTAGGATCAGGGGCTCCCAAGCCCTTCTGCCCTCCGTGAGAGAACGCTGGCTGCTTGTTCTTCTGCAGGACTTAAGCAAGCACAGCTGCTGTGAGTTCGTGAGTACAGTGGTCCTCTCGTGTCAAGAAGACACTGTGAGGCTGTGGTCCCCCTCAACCACAGCCCTTACAATCTTTTCACCCCATCTTTTGTGATGGTTTCTGAGCCCTGGGGTATGGGTGTGACACAGATGTCCCATTTGTGGCTGAGCATTGACACTTATTAAGAAATATATAATCTTGCATTTATTTTTAATTTTTAAGCTAACTGAATGGAACTAGAGAAGACTGTTTTGAGTGAAATAAGCTATATACAGACACAGTCTATATATCCTCTCTCACACGTGAAAGTTAAATTTTTTTCTAGCTGTATGTGGAATACTGAGGCTGAGAGTGATAGGAGAGGCAGGTAATAGAGGAAAGTTGGATATTAGGTACCAAAACACAGAAGAGGGAAGTTCTGTAACATAGAGAGAGGTTAGAGTTAACAATGAGCTTTATATATTATATGAAGAAAGAACATGAGAGCTTCAAACATAAATTCTGGATGAAGATGCTAACTGTCCTGACTTGATCAGTGTGCACTGCATACACAGGCTGCAACATGACACTGCACCTCATGAGTATGTATAATGCTTCATTAATACTTTTTTTGAAGTGACGGGTAGGAGGGGCACATCCAATGGACTCACTGGTATATTTGTTTCCTCATCTGTGACAAACACATACACACATCAGTCCTCTCCCTTTGTCCCCGGCCTCCGTGAGGGTGATGGAAACACTGCTCCATCTAGAATGAGGCCCCAACCTCAGGGACACAGGCAAACTTACTACACAAAAGGACTGAGTGGAATGAGATGAAAGTGAAGGTGATAGATTCTTACACTCTGCATCAATGAAATCCCTGTCTTCCATCGTCATTTATAGCTCGATAGCCATTATTTAGAGCTGGATGAAGAAGAGATTCTCAACTGCAGGAGACCAGGACTTCTTATACTTTTGTCCACGAGTGATGCCTTTTTACTGAGAAGCTTTTGTATGACACAGGTATATACAGGTATGTAGGTATGTAAAATAGTTATGTAATGTAAACATTTACTGATGATGAATCATAAAGATATTTGTTTAAAATAAACTGGGATGTGGAGACTCAGGCAGTAAAGAACTGGGCACACAAGCATGAGGACCAAAGCTCAATCCCAAGAACCCACATAAAAAAAAAGGCATGTTGGCACATACAAGGGATCTCAGTATTGGGGGGGGCGGTGAATGACAGGTGGGTCCTTGGGTCTGGTTCATCGACCCTTCTACTCAAATCAGCAAGTTCCAGGTAGAGAGAATCTGCCTCAAGAAACAAGATGAAGGGTGGCAGAAGATGACACCTAATAGTGACTTCTGCCAGCCTCACAAACATGTATACATATATATGCACACCTATACACACATGCACACCCACACTAATACATACACACACATGAAAAACAATTCTTTTTAAAGACAAGACTTATTTATTTTCTTTTATGCACATATGTATTTTGTTTACATGGATATATATGCACCATGTGTGTGCCTGTTGCCCATGGAGGCCAGAAGAGTGTGTCACATCCTCTGGAACTGGGTTAAGTGTGGTTTTAAGCTGCCATGTGTGTGCTGGGAACTGGACCCAAGTCCTCTATAAGAACAGCAAATGCTAACCATTGAGCAATCTCTCCAGTCATCTTCCCTTTTAAAACATGATTAAAGAAAATTTTCATACTATGGAGATGGACATGCTTATTTATTTCAACATACGGTATTAAATTTTGGCTAAATATTTGACACTTTAGACATAGACTATTGTCAATGTTTTTTAGAGTTGGTTAATATTTTTATTTTATAATTGTCATTCCTGTACATAAATATGGAGAGCAAAATGAAAAATTATGACATTTTAGACATTTTTAGAAATTCTGTCCTAATTTCAATTCAATATTCATTGAGCATTTATTTTTATAAATCTCAAGTCATCAACTCAAACAACATTACAACTTGCTGACAATTACATACATGTACAGAATGTACTGTGATCATATTCACCCCTTATTACTCTTCCTTACCCTCTTCCATCTTTGCTGACTCTCTTCAACCTAACTATTCCCTGCTCCTGTGTGTGTGTGTGTGTGTGTGTGTGTGCGCATGCGTGTGTACGTGCATGCATGTGTGTTTGTGTGTATGTGTGTTGTTGGATGTTTTTGCTCTTTTGGGGGGTCTGCCACCCAGCTCCCAAATAAATCATTCATAGAGGCTTATTCTTAATTATGAATGCCCAGTCTTTGCTTGGCTTATTTCTTGCCAGTTTTCCTTAAATTATCCCATCTACCTTTTGCCTCTGTACTTTTTTTTTTTTTTTTTTTTTGGTTCTTCGAGACAGGGTTTCTCTGTGTAGCTTTGCGCCTTTCCTGGAACTCACTTGGTAGCCCAGGCTGGCCTCGAACTCACAGAGATCCGCCTGTCTCTGCCTCCCGAGTGCTGGGATTAAAGGCGTGCGCCACCACCACCTGGCTTTTGCTCTGTACTTTTATCATTCTCTTACTCTTACTCTGTTGCTTGCTGTGTAGCTGAGTGTCTGGCCCTTGATGTCCTCCTCCTTCTCTGGCTACTTCTTTATCTCCTTTTCCCCCAGATTTCTTCTTCTATATATTCTCTCTGCCTGCCAGCTCCACCTATCCTTTCTCCTGCCTTGATATTGGCTATTCAGATCTTTATTAGACCATCAGGTATTTTAGACAGGCACAGCAACACAGCTTCATAGTGTTAAACAAATGTAATCAATATAAACAAAAATCAATAAAATCAAAAATAATATTCTGTTGTGGAATTTAAATGTACTGAAATGTGATTTTGATTGTATGTTAATAAAGTTGCCTGGGGTCAGAGCTATTAGAGCCATAGCAAGAGTGTGGCGGTGATGGCACATGCCTTTAATCTCAGTACTTGGTAGAAAAGCTAGGTAGATCTCTGTGTGTTCAGGGATACAGCCAGCATTGGAGACACATGCCTTTAAGACCTGGGGGGCTGTACATACAGACAGTGACGAGGCAGTCATGTGTTTGGGTTTACAACCAATGAGAAGGCAGAACAAAAAGACTATTTAAAGACATACACACTGGAAATAGGTCTCTTTCGGAGATCTAGAACAACCGCAGGAGGAAGGGTGAGATTTTAGCTCTGAGCTCTGACCTCTTGGCTTTCTCTTTTACATTGGTTCTGTGTTACATCTACAATATTCCCCAACATTTCCCTTTTGTCTAAATAAAAAGAAATGTTTTAAATTTAAAATAGTATGACTACATATAACAAAAGTTATCAAGTAAGAATTACATTTATAATATTCTGTTCATTTGTAGTTAGCATATTCAAAGAAAAAATGCATTATCTATCCTATCTTAGTGAATCCAATGTTTTACACCTAACTTACTTTCTATCATAACTAAGAAAACCTGCACCTATAACTATCTTGTCTTCAACTCCATCAAAGACCCATAAGGATGTAGTATTAACTAACAACAGAGACATTTGGCTGCCTGGACAGTCACCCAAAGTTTCTCTGCAATATCCATCTTCAGCCTATAGGCTCATAGTATCTGGCAGAATTTTCAATAAAGCAGGAATTTTGGACTGTCCTGCCTTGTTTTAGCAAAGGTCAGTGGTCACTTTCCTGTGGGTCCTGCATGTCCAGTTGATACAACATACTGTCAAACAGGCCAGCATGAGCGGCTTCTCGCCCAGATGGCTAGCCTTGCTGCATTGAAAGCAACTACATAAGGAGTTTCTTCAATGTCCATTATCTCTGAAGTAAATTGGTGCTGTCAGGAGCAGATGTGTCTCATTGTCATGAAAAACCTTAAGTTAACAACATTTTAAATTCTATAGGTATTTGAAGTGTCTGAAAAACCATTTGTCTTCTAAAAACATATCTCTATATAATCTTAAGAGCATACCTAACATATCTACAAATTTGATTTTTATAAATGACTAACCACTAACCTATGTTTCCTGATTATCCTATATCGTTTATAATAATAGCTTTCAAAAACTAGAACTTCACCCTACATTTCCAAATGAACTGAATAGGCACAATATCTCAAACAAAAATAGAAACATATATACAATATGTTGTAATAAAAATAACCTTAAATTTTTATCAATATACAAAAATCCTTTAAACAAGAGTAGAAACATATATACAACATAACAAAAATAATCTTAAATTTGTATCAATATACTATATTCCTCTAAATGATAATAAACATCCATAACCCACCAAATAACCAAAAGCCTCCCACACCCCTCTTGGGAATGTAGACATTGTATTCTCCAAACTGTTTCCTGCTGTCTGTGGACAAACTATTTTTAGGGTCCCAGAGGAAATTTTGATATAATGACCAAGTCCTGGGAAGACCAGCAGTGACTTCTGCTGATCGATATCATCTGTCAAGTTTTAGAAGGTCTTGCCTGATCAAACCTGATCCATATTATTGCTGAAGGAATCCACAGATTCTTGTCTCTTGTGGAAACAAAAGCAAAAACTCTTCTCCAGAGCATTTTTGTTTTCCATTTAACAAATATATTTTTTTGACTTTTTAAAAGTTAAGTCATTTCTAAAGTATATAGGCTGATTTATTTCAACAGTCCCATTTTCAATACCAGGTTTCTTTAAAGCTGCCCTTTGCTTTTCATGGGTCAAAAAATTCAAAATCAACACAGTAACATACAGGATTCAGACTCCCTGTGTATTTCCCATCTTATACGTCTTTTTTCTTTTATATTACTTTTACTCTCTCTTTAAAGACTTTATTTTCAAACTATTCATTTCTTTCTATGACTATACCCTTTTTCTTTTAAGCCTATGCACATTGTTAAACACTCTATAACCTGTTTAGAGGTTTTTCCATCTAGGCCTCTTTTATTGTGTATCTTCAGCCTTTTTTGACAACATGAGCAAAATTTAAACTGCTAAGGCACACCTGGATCCTTCACATGTAGCTCTCACCTGGCTCTGCCTATTTCTTGGGTCGTGAAAGCCAAGCGTGAAACTCGTGGCCAGTAAGAGGTTTGTCTGACCAGGAACTGCATTCAACCTTCCTAGAGCTCTAGAATGCTGATGCTTGTGCTGTGGCAGGCGTTTTTAGTTGTTGTTGTTTTTTCCTACTTAATGTATTGGCTGCTCAAGGGCTCACCAGCAGGCAGAAACTCTTAAAGGAGCTGGGTCTACCTCCAGCGTCCAGGGTCCAGGAACCAAGAGCGCCAGCCCATCCAGATCTCGGGTCTTCAGGGTCCTCTCTTGGCCCTGCCTTGTAGGCGTGACAGTTACTGAAGCCTCAATGGTGGTTGGACCTTCCAGATCAAAGCTGGAATGGCTACCCACTACAAAGAGTGACAGAGGGAAACACCCCCACTGACTTCTGGCTTCCACAGAGGTGCTCACACACACATGAACAGGAACACATGCTACAGCACACATACAAATGATGAGCTATACATGACATTCTAGTAAGAATAAATACTGTGGATATCATTCCCTAAGAGCTTTGTGTCTAGCATGAGCAGTATTGCTTTTAACAATGAATTCTAAAAGGATGGGCTGGCTCTCTTGGTTCCTGCTTATCTAAAACAAACCTATCAAGTTTCTCTGCCACAAGAATCCCCCAAACTTTCAATATGCTCCTGTGGATGTCCAAGCTTCTTAAGGTGGTCACAGTGTTCAATATCATCTAATCTTCATTTAATCTAAAGATGTCTAGTTACAAAGATAAAGCTGACTATTGAGCATAGGATATATGTTGGTAGCAGTATTCTTACAAAGCTGAACTTAGTGTTTGAAACTGCTTATACAGATTTGATGCTCTGCATTCCTGATCATGAAATGCAGATGACTGCTTCCATCCATCAAAGACCAAGGAAGTCAGCACAGCCATGAAGGTGCAAAGCAGTATTCTTTTTTAAAAAACATAATTTTGTATTGATTATTTGGGAATGTCACATCATGCACCCCAATCCCACTTATTTCCCAGTCCATTCATGTCCACTCCTTACCCCTATAGTGTCCCCCAAAAGAAAATTTTAAAAATGTTAATTAAAAACAAAACAAACAAAGAAAAAACCCTTCTTCACTCCTCTGTCTTTTCCCTCTTCATTCATTTTAGTGGCATTGGGAGGTGCAGTGTGTCACACAGTACATTGTTTTGTCCACTCCACTTTACTTTCGAACATTCATTGTATAATGTATCGTTAGTTAGGTTCAAGGTCTGTGCCTCCTGGTATACCATCAATACTGGACCCTCCTCTGATGTCCTGCCGTTGCCTTGAGTCATGGAGATCCTGCGGCTATGGTTCCTCAGGACCAGTCCTTTCACACACTCTGGCAGGTCATAGATCAGGTAGATATTGAAGCGGGCCTACTCAAGGCCCTAGATATGGGCCTGGGTGGTAGCTGATCTGGTCAGTCTGGGCCACTGAGGGACTGCCCCCCTCAGGTGAGGAGTGGAGCCAGCTCTTTAACACCCATGCCATTGAGGCCAGCTCTTCTGAGTGTGGGGCCAGCTCTCCCATGGGAGGCAGGACGAGGTCTTCTGCTTCAGTGGCCAACAATGGACAGGGCCAGCTCTCCCAAGCCCGGTGAAGGGTGGTGTCAGCTCAGCACAGCCCTTGGATTTCAACGTGCACTGTTCCTGTGGTCCTCTGTGGTAACATGGGCCACAGAGATCAACACAGACTCCAGCGGCAGCAGGACGACAGAGCCTGGCATGGCCCTCAGGAGCAGCTGGAGCCCAGTTATCACCATGGCCCTGGTGACAACAAGACCCTGGGACACCAACATGGCCCCAGGTGGCAGCCCAATCCTGGCCTTCCACATGGCTTTTGATGGTAACAGGAGCCATGGACATCAACACAGAACCTGGCTGCAGTAGCCATGGACCCAGACATGGCTCTCAGTTGCGGCTCAGGACTGGATGTCACATTCACAGGCCTGCCTGGGTCCTCGTAGCCCAGGCTGGCTGAAGACAGCCACAGGATTGGCCAGCACCACAAGTCGCCTGGTTTGTAGGTGCCATTACGATGAGCAAATATATGGTGGAGAAATGGGAGAGAAAGAGGAGCAGAACAATTTGTGTGCTGTGAAGAGAGGAGGAACTGAAGAAGCGAAGTGGTGAGGAACAGGCTGGTGTGAGTGCCATGCTTGCCACCCAGGGCCATGGTGACCTCTGGGCCTGGGCTGCTGCCAAGGGCCATGTCTGGGTCCATGGTCCTACCACAGCCAGGGGCTCTGTTGACATCCTTGGCCCATGTTACCACCAAAGGCCACATGGGTGACTAGAGTCTGAGCCACCACCTGTGACCACATTGGTATCCAAGGGCTGTGCTGCCACAGAGGCCATGTCAACCTGAGTGGCCTATACTGCCACCTGGGGCCAGGATGACATCTGGGCCTAAGCTGCTGCCAAGGGGCATGTCTAGGTCTATGTATGACCCTAGAGCAGCCAGGGTCTGTGTTGATGTCCATGGCTTCAGTTAACACTGAAGGCTGAGCAGATGCTCAGGATCTGGACAGCCACCTGAGTCCATGTTGGTGCCTGGGAGCTGTTGTGGAATATTAGTTGAAGATATGTTACATTTGTTTATGCTGTGGAACATTTGTTTAACGATGCAAAGATATGTTGCATCCCTTCATGTTGCATTTGTTTAACTCTGCAAAGCTATGTTACTTTGCCTGTCTAAAATACCTGATTGGTCTAATAAAAAACTGAATGGCCAATATCAGGGCAGGAGAAAGGATAGGTGGGACTGGTAGACGGAGAGAATAAATAGGAGAAAAAGAGCAAAAAGGATGGAGGATCAAGGAGGAAGAAAAGGAGGAGAGGAGGCCACTAGGGGCCAGCCACCCAGCCACCCAGCCACCCAGCCACCCAGCCACCCAGCCACCCAGCCACTCAGCCACACAGCCACACAGCCACACAGCTAGACATGAAGTAAGAGTAAAAATAAGATACATAGAAGTAAAAAAAAAAAAGAAAAAAGAAAAAAGCCCAGAGGCAAAAGATAGATGGGATAATTTAAGAAAAGCTGGCTAGATATAAACCAAGCTAAGGCCGGACATTTATGAAAAGAATAAGACTCCGTGTGTTTATTTGGCAGCTGGGGGGGGGTGAGCCCCCAAAGAGTAAAGAGTAAAAAGTAAACAAAACAAAACAAAACAAAACAAAAAACTCATGGCCAACAACAGGGAGCTATGCTGCGGTAGGGGCGGGGGTGATCTGAGTGACCTGCCCTGCCTCCAGGGCCATGGTGACATTGGGGCCCAAGCTGCCAAGCAGTATTCTAAGCAGTAGCTCTTACATGTTTCTCAGTGGTGTGAGCTGTTTGTGTTATACAGAATCTGTTTCATCTACTCTTGATATAATCATGGTTTAATAGTCTCTAATTTTTGCCTACAGTTAAATGGTCAGGTTTTCAAGAGCACCTTTTCCCTTTCATTCTAACAGACTTGCCAGAGGAAGAGACAGTCACATGTGTTGCTTCCTAGATTGGCAATACTCACTCATTCCCACTACCTAGGATCCATGAAAGGCAGATACCGTAAGAGTCTTCAGGTTGACAGCTACTTGCTTTTAAAAGTGACTTCTAGGCAGATATTTACATTCTTGATGATCTGGGATGTTTCTATGGGATGCCATTGAAATAGCTAATGATTCAGAAGAGAAAATACCCCAACTAGTACTCCAGAAACTAACCTTGTTCTCCCTGCCTGGGTCCAGGAACTGGAAACATCCCATTGCCTCACTGACTCTCCAACTCATACATTGCTTAGGTGTAGAGAAAATGCATGATTTGAATTTGAAACACTTAAGTGAGTAAGAGCAACAGGATACTGGTGTATAAATATTGAGAGAAGGAACTTTGAAAGACATGAATTAAGCTACATTTATGTTTAGGTATTTGTTCCAGTATTGGGGACTGAATTTAGGGTACTTAGGGTCTCATATATACTACACAAGTACTCTGTCATTAACTATATGCTCATCCATTAACTTAGTTTTTACTTTAATCTGTTCTCACTAAATTGCCCAGGCTGGCCTTGAACTTGAGATTCTCCTTCTTTAGCTTCCTAAGTAGCTGGGATGACAGTCCTGTGCCTCTAGGTGTGGCTCTATTAGTTTGCAAAACCATGGTAAAATACACATAACACAAATTTATCATTTTATTCATCTTAAAATTTACTGTTTAGTGGCATTGAGTGTCACAGTGTTGTACCCTTACCACCTGCTCCATATGTCACAATGCTGTGGCTCCACCACTATCCACTTCCAGAATATTAAAATCACTATTAATGAAATCTCCTTATCTGGTAATAATTCCCCTTCCTTCCTTAATCTTGTAGTCACCAACCCCTAAGCAATTACTTTCTGTTTCTTCAAATATGCTTGTTCTGGATATTTGAAATAAATAGAAACAGACAACTCCTGACCTTGTGAATAGTGCTCCTTTCATTTAGCATATTTTCAAGGAATAAATTGTGCCATGAACCAAGACTGTTGCTTTTCATGTCTGAGTAGAATTCTGTTGCGTGTACGTACACCATGCTTTGCTGCTCCACTCATCCACTCATGGATGTGGCTTCCTGTGGTTTCCACCTTGCTGTTCTGTGAGTAGTGGTGTTAAGAACTGTTTCCTGTGCCCCCCACCCATCAATGCCTGAGGCCGGTGGGAGAGCTGGCCCCGGGGTAAGAAGGGTGGGAGGGCTGCCCCTACCCACCACCTGCAACCCCTCAGAGAGAGCAGGCCCTGCACCTCGCCTGGGCAGCACAGCAGAGCCAATCCTGTCGGTGGGGGTGAGCATGGGAGAGCTGTCCCCACTACTGGCTGTCATATGGCACCATGAGCAGAGGAGAGATGAGCCTCCCAAACCCCTGCCCATCAACACCTGAGGCAGGTGGAAGAGCTGACCCTGACATCCTAGGAGTGGGAGAGTTAGTCTGCCCTTACCTCTACAGCAGTCAGGAGAGTGGCTCCTGTGCCACACCTGGGCAACACAGTCGAGCTGGCTCTAAAGGTGTAGGTGTGGGAGATCTGACCCTGAGGACATCAAAGCAGAACTGGTCCTGCCCCCTTGCTCATTGCTGCAAAGGGTGAACTTGCCAAGGCAATGTAGGAGAGCTCACCCTGGTAGTGAGGACAAGGGAGAGCTGGTGGGCTGATCAACCCTGCAACTACCCAGGCCCAGAACCAGACTGGCCCACCTCAATATCCACCCCATCTATGATCTGCTGGAGCACATGAAGGGACCAGTCCTGCAGACCCAAAGCTGCAGGATCTCCACAACACAGGCAACAGCAGGATAAGAAGAGGAGTCCCAGTGAGGGCCCAGCATCAATAATGTAGCAGAAACTAGAGGCCTTGATCCTGACCAATGACTCCGCAATGAACACTTACAAGTAAAGATGTATGGATAAAAGAATTAACTGCATGATTCACTATGCCACACTACAGCTTCCATAATGAGTCCCCCCGACACACACACTTTTTTCTTTTCTCTTACATTTTATCTGGGGGTGGGTGGGGTCACTGCAAGGGACAAGGGTGAGATACATCAGGGACGGGAAATGGTTTCAAGATATATGATGTAAAAGACAAAAAATAAATAAAAAGGAAGTTTAAAAAAGAACTGTTTTCTCTTCTCTCAGTGATATATCCAGAAATAGAAGTGTTTGCTGATCATTGCTAGTTGGTATGGAACTTGTGAAGGAACTCCTACATAGAAGCTCCAGCCTACTTTCCCATCACTAAATGTAAACCTTATACATTCTTCACAGCCTTGCCAATGCTGGTTATTTTCTGTTTTTGTAACAACCATCCTAGTGCGGTAGGTGTGGAACAGCATGCATTGTGGTTGTGGTTTTATTCCTCTGTTGACCAATGGTGCACAGCCTCTTTCTATGTAGTGTTGACCACTGACATATCTTCATCAGAGTAACGTCTATTCAGATCCATTACTTATTGTTCATTTGTGTTGCTTGTCTTTTGTTGTTGATTTCATTTGCTTTTTAAGGGAGAGATTTCTTTGCCATTGTTTTTTTAATGCTTTGGTAATTGGGACTGGTCTTCCAATGCTGTTCATTGTCCTTATCCTCCAGACCTGGTGCCTGCAATCACTGACCTATGAGAAGGAATTTTACAGCAGTGAATTAAGTCTGGGAAGGATCTGAAGATTGGAAGATTATCATGGATTATGTCTGTGAGCCACAGCAGTGTTGTAGATCTTCATGAGTGGAGGCAAGAGTGTCAGAGAAGGACACAGAAAATGGAAACCTATCTGGAAGTTTACGCTGTGATAATGTAGGAGGGAGCCACAGGTGAGGCCTCTAGAAGCTTTCACTGGACAAATGCAGTCTATCAATATGTGGATTTTAACTCATTCAAGCCACGGAGGACCAGAAATGCGTGATTGGTGATTGGAAGTTCATATTGTTTGAAACTATAAAGTATGTGAGAAGTTGCTGTAAATAGCAAGAGAATATTACAATACATCTGAAAGACAGGAAATGTGTTTAAAGTCTAATAAGAATTTCAAGACTCTGGCAAGATGTGGCAGTGCTGTTTCCACAGACTCTCCTCCAAAGCAAAGATGTTTGGGATCACTGAGCACCTTGCAGAGATGCCTGCCCACCCACATCCTACACATGCTGCTTATGCTCATTCCTACAGAAAGAGACTACTCAGATGTCATGAGAAGGACTAGTTAAGGCTTGTCCACTTCCTTATAAAGTCTACTTACTACTCAGTAGAGTCAAAAACGGAAGGAAGTAGAGAAAGAGTAAGCTTTGAAAAAGGAGTATGAACTCCACCACACACTGGGGCTTTCACGCATGACTTTCCAAAAGTAACTGAAGATATAACTTGTTTTAAATAATAAATATGCTTTGTGCATCTCTTTGTTTTGTTAATAATTTTCAGGGAAGCATAAGTTACAGTTAATAAAATGCACTTCTTTTAAATAATGAAAGCAGCAAGTTTTGGCAAATGTGAGCTCCTGAGATGACATTAGTAATGTTGGCTCCTCTCACTTATCTTCCTCCACCATGTGCCAGCTCAGGAAACCACTGATTGGCTTTGCCAGATTAGGTTTTGTTCTTTGAGATACAAATTTCATTTTACCTTCAGTTCTATATTTGACCACAATTAAAAATTCCATGTGAGGTGTCCAGAAAGTTTGAGATGGGAGTAATTTCCTCCTCATGATTACTTTAGGAATTAATGTTCCATTAAATTTCCCTTCTAATAGATTTTTCTTTGCTAAAGCATCCTCTTCCCTTAGTTTTTCATTTTTCCATAATAAAATAATATCTTGAAGGTCCTATTAATTTTTAGGCTTGATATATTTTCCTTTTCATTTTGTTTCCTGATTATATTAGAGTCCTGGTAGATGATTGTGTTCCTCCCCAGAAGTGTGGGCTGTTTCCAGAGCAGAAGTTGACTAGAGGTAAGCAGAACAGAACTGACCTTCCCTGTCCTGACATTTCCTAGATGTTGCTTAAAAATTAAGGAACATAATCTAGTAACAGGCTATTACATATTCACTATGGTTGGACTGTGTTAGAGACATAACGCTCCAGTGCAGTAAAGCAGGAGGTGGGGCTGTGATTAGCTGTGGGGCTCAGAGGCACGTTGGGATAGTCCACTGAAGCCTTTGTAGAGTGGCTTAACTGCCGCAAGTCTGTGGTTGCTGACTTTAAGGAACTCTCTGTGTATTCCTGATGCTAAGGCCTTATCAGATCAGTGACTGACTAGTATTTCCCCATTCTGAAGGTTGTCTCTACACTCATGCATTCCTGTCTTTGTTGATGTGAAATATTTATTTGCAAACTATTTGTCTTTGTCATGTGAATTTTCAGGATCATAGCCAGATCCAGGGACTTACACATGTCAGACAAGCACTCTACCACTGAGCTACAGCCTCAGCTCTGAGAAGTAGTTTAGACGTTCTTGACTCTGTTTCAGAGGAAGGACATGTCTAGTGATGGTACAGAACTATGCTAAGCCAATTGTAGGTTCCAAAGACAGAGTTACGATCAGACCAGCTGATCCCAACACTTGTGCCTTATGTTTGGAGCAGTCCACGTGCTGAGTGGAACTGTATCATACGTTCTGGGTATGGTAAAGAAATCTGCACTGACAGATCGGATTGTGCCAACATGCCATCTGTCAATTGTCTGCCCAAAGGTTCAAGTATGCCAGTTTAAGCAAAATACAGATGACAAAACCCCATTCTTTCCGCTCCTTGTTAATAGAAATGGTTGTCAGAGGTGCACTTGCTTGACTATGAACAACCAGTGCTTGATACAAGAAGGATCTCATCATTTCTCAATTCTCAGGTATTATGTAGTATAGATAATCATGGAAAATGTAAATGTGGGTGGCTTAATGGAGACCAAACCAAGCTTATTACTTTTTAAATGAGATGAAAACACTGACTGATCATATGGGTAACTTTCTGATTTCATGATAGTACATTTCAAAAAATTTCAAAATTTTTATTAAAAGCCAACTGCCATCTTTAGCCCTCCAGGGTCTTTTCTATGATGAAAGCATCCAGGACAATTTCAATGCCTCAGTTATCACAGTGTTTCTTCCGATCGTGTGTAAGTAACTTAAGTCAATCAACAAGCAGAAATAGAATCTTGGCCTTTTTTTTTCTCTCATGCTTGACATTTTCCCCATTTGCATTCTTGTTTGGTTAAGAGCTAGATGAGTCATGGAAGACTCATTTCTAACTTAGTGGGTTATGAAAAAAGAAAGACAGGATTTTGGACGGGGACCGTAGTGAGAGGGATGTGTGGGAGTTGAAGTGGGAATTGTATACAGAGCTAAAATTCTAAGCGATACAGAAAACTCCTGATATGTTTCCTGCTCTAGGTCCAGCACAGATTCTTTTCAGTCATTACAAAACAAAGGGAGTGAATCACACCGTTGGAGGTTGAGGTAAAGAGTTTCTGTCTGCAGCAAAGCTTCAGGGTTTCCTTGGTCTCTTTTCTTGCATCTTATTCTTGACCTGCACTGTTGTTAAATATACTAATATCTGTAGAGAGGCAAATTGTGAGGTTGGATGTAGGAGGAGTAACATTGGCTAGAAAAGTTTCTGAGACCCTCCCTGTAAATCATGTATCTTTTACTTTCTTATGAGTGTATCTTTTTTTTATTCATTTTACTAACCAAAGATCCCCCCTTCCCTTCTCCTGCCCCTCCAGCCTCCCCCTCCCAACCCACCCCTCTTCCATCCTACAAGAAGGTAAGGCCTCTCACAGGGAGGTACATTTAGTAGAGGCAGGTCCAAGCCCCTCCCCCTGCCTCAAGGCTGTGTGAGGTGTCCCATCATAGAAGTGGGCTCCAAAAGGCCTGTTCATGCACCAGGGATGGATTCTGATCCTACTGCCAGAGGGCCCCTTAAGCAGATCAAGCTACACAACTGTCTTGATTATGCAGAGGGCCTAGTCCAGTCCCATGCAGGGCTCCGCAGCTGTTGATCTAATTTCATGAGTTCCACTAGTTTGGTTTTTGTCTCTTGATCTTGATGCCCCTTGCTCATAGAATCTCTCTTCTTCTCTCCCACTGGACTCCTGGAGCTTAGTCTGGTGTTTGGCTGTGGATCTCTGCATCTGCTTCCATCAATTACTAGAGAAAGGCTCTAAAAATATCATCCTGAGTGAGGTAACCCAGACTCAGAAGGACAAACATGGTAAGTACTCACTCAAAAGTGGATACAGATGTAAAACAAAGGATAACCAGACTACAACCCACAGCTCTAGAGAAGCTAGCTAACAAGGAGGACCCTAAGAGGGACACATGGATCACCTAGGAAGGGGAAATAGATGAGATCTCTTTGAGTAAACTGGGGATGAGGGGGCAATGGAGGGTAGAAGATGGGGGATGAGACATGAGGGAAAGGATGGTCGAGCTGAAATAGGGATGGAGTGGAGAACAATGAAAGGACCATAATAGAAGGAGTCATTATGGGGACAGGAGGAAACCAGGTGCTAGGAAAGTTCCCAGGAATCCCCAAGATGACCCCAGCTTGGACTACTAGCAATAGTGGAGAGGGTGCCTGAACTGACTTATCCGATAATCAGATCAGTGAATACCCTAACTGTCATCACGTGTGTATCTTAAACTAAGCAGAGAACAAATGCCTTGTGGTCTGGCATGTTGAGTAGCACAGACTAGAACACATCCAGGAATGCACACCTGGTTTCCTATATAGATGGTAATAGATTTCTACTAGCCTTCACTAATTTCTTTACAAACATACCCATTCCTCATTCATGTTTAAAGTCTAACAGAAAACAATTCACTATTTGCTGCATCCCAAGTGGTAGGGCAGGATGGCAAAAGGTCCTAAGAAACTTTTCAACTGCTGGAAGAGTCTGCATCCTGCTTACACTGCTAACTTCATTGACAAGATCATTACAAAATTATTATTATTTATTTAGTGTGTACATCCTGGGCATATACCCCAGGGCTCAAGTGTAGGGCTGAGGTCAACTGTGAGACTTGGTTCTCTCCTTCTACCATGTGGGTCCTAGACTGGGATCAGGTAGTCTGGCTCATTGGCAGGGGCTTGACCCACTGAGTTACCCACTGGCTGTCTGTTTGTTTGTTTTGTCGAACTGACCGAGCTATGGTCATCTGGAAGGAGAGAACTCTGAGAAGACACTTACATCAGATTGCCTGTAGGTAAGTTTGTGGGACTTTTTTATTATTAATAATAACCGTGCAGGCAGGCACAGCTCACTGTGGGCAGAGCCACACCTGGGCACGTAGTCCAGAGTTTTATAAAAAACAAAAACAAAAACCAGGTTGAGCATGTCGTGGAGACTAGCCAGTTAGCTGTGTTCCTCCATGGTCTCTGCTTCAGTTCCTGCCTCCAGTTCCAGCCTTGAGTTTCTGCCATGACTTCTCTTAATGTAAGTTATAAGATGAAACAAACAAGTTGCCTTTTGACACAATATTTATCACAGCAATAAAAAGCAAACTAAGACACTAGCCCATGCAAACTTTTTTTAAAGTTCATTGAATTGCAGAATAAAAGGTCCATTTTATTGAATGTAAATTGAATCTTAATGAAGTTAGTTTAATACAGAGTTTTAGATAGTATATTGTTTGCTTTGAGAAGAGTGAAGGAATTATAGTTCCCCCCTCTTTTCCATGATAATCATGGTGGCCACCTTCTTTCTCACTGCCCCATATGTGAGGCATTAAGTGGCACTTCTTAGTGGCTAGAGCTTGTGGGCCAGACCTGCTAACTGTGATGAATGGGCTGTAGGCACAGGGCCACTCTGCTGTTGGTTGACCCAGAGGTTCCTTTCCATTTTCATAGAATTTCTCTCTTTGCAGTGATGTCCCAAGTTCTTCCACTAAAATATTGGATTCGTTGAACTTATGTTACTATTGTTTGAAGTGAAGTAATGAAAAAGTTAGGTTTTCTCAAGAATAATTTAAAAATTTAACTGTCAAAAGTATTTTAGCAAATTATAAAAATTACAAATGTTTTTGGTGAAGGAGCAACCATACATCAGAATATGGAAACTTGACATTTAACTTCACAGGAAAATCACAATAAATATATAAACGTTCTATGTAGTCCTTATATTACACAGTGATTTGTAATTTCATAACTAGCAATGACATACATTTATGTCCAAGTTGATATATTTATTGATTGATTACTCAGAGATTAAGAATAAACTTTTCTCTGCCAACAATCTCAAAGCATTGGAAGCAAATGAAATGAATGAGCAGTAAAAAAAAAAATCTTTGAACAAACTACTATGGCTTCTCAGCCTCAGAATAGATCAGAAAGTCATTTTCTTCCAAAGTTCTTTTATGAGCATATATGTAATATGACCCAAATTCTCTTTCTGTTCCTGTCTATACTTATGTCAATTTATGTTTCTCTCTTCCTTTCTTCTATCTAGGGATAAGGGAATCAATGTTTTTCTATTTGGGGAATTGTGCAGTAATTTAATAGTTGATTTTTACATTTAAATAATATCCACAATGCAATTTAATGTAATTTAAATTACATTTAAATAATATTTCATTCTGATAATATTTAGTACATGGAAAAGTGGAGAAAATTGATCTCTTTCTTGATCTGCAACACAGCAAGCTATTACTGATGTATGGTGTGCATCATCTCACCTTCCTATAAGCACTAGACAGGCAAAGCTGTAACACATCTTAGGCTCACATGTGATTGCCTGAACTCTCATTCTTTCTTCCAAGTACATATTATTATATTAGTGATAAGAATTGTTTAAGATATTCTACTACCTATTTTATTTGATTTGCTCTCTTAAATATTAGTATTATTTTTAGGCTATGTGTATTTGTCTGTGTGTGAGCGTGAGAGAATAAATGCGAGTGTTGGTGGAGTCAGGAGAGGCTGTCAAATCCCGAGAGCTGGAGTCACTGCACGTTGTAGCTGCCTGATATGGGTGCTGGGAACTGAATGTGGATCCTCTAACAGAGCAGAAGATGCTCTAAGTACAGAGTCATTTCTCCAGTCCTTTGATTGATGTTTTAAGGAGTAAAACAAGAGTAAAGTCCCTTTCTCTCCTAAGACTTTAAAGATTAAACAAAGAATGAGCAGATATCTACAGTGTGTCATGTAGAGTCAAAAATAGAGAGGCGGAGTCTGGTGGGGAAGCTGCAAACTCAGCTTTAAGACTTTTGACAAGAGACCACAAGAAGGCCAGTTTGGGCTACAGAGCAAGCTAAGGACCGATGTGGACAACTTCAGAAGATCTTGTCTCAAGATAAAAAGTAGAAACCAGGCTGGGATATCTCGGTGGAAGAGCACTTTTCCGGCATATGTGAGGCCCACATTCAGGCTCCAGTACCCTGTCCCATACGGGTCAAATAAAAAGCAGAGAAGGAAGGTTGGTACTTTGGAAGAACTCATCTGGAGCAACCCCTGAAACAGCAGAAAAGTATGAGAGATTTCACCTACAATATTATTACACCTAAGCAGTTGGGGTGTTGTGGCCACTTCTCAAGACCCCTGAGCAAGAACCACTACAGAAGCCGATATTCGATGCAAAACACCACAAGGGTTTATTGATAACAAGCAATCCCAGGCTTGGTTCTCGTTCACACGCTGGCTAACCAGGTGAAGGAAACGGCCCTGAGCTCTCAGGGTGAGGGGTTTTTAAAGGGAAAAAACTGCAAACAGGGTGGTTACAGCTTGTGTCATATGATTGGGTGAGGTGTGTAACCTTTGAATTTACTGTTGGGGTACAGTTATCTTTTGGGGGCAGGCCTTGACAAGTCCCAGGCTTTGTCCTTGACTGCCATGGAGGCTGGCTGACCTAGCACATACTGACTGTGGGGCTGACTTAGTGCCCAGCTCTGTCCTTGACCTGCCATGGAGGCTGACTGGCCTCACACATTCACACTGTCCCATGCACATAGCTCTAAGATGGTGAGGTCCCAGACATTAAACAGTTGACTGAACCTTGAGCAGTCAGAGTATGTACAGAAAGGGAGCTACTGCAAGGACTAAGTCTTTTTGTTCCTGACCCTCCCAGAAACTGCTGCTTAAGTCTTAGGAAAACTGAAATTGAGGCCTGGATCTCTGAAAGAAGACTGAGCAGCCTTTTATGGTGTCTGCTTGGACCTTCAGGAGCAAATGCTTCAAAAAGGAAAAGACAAGCGAAAACCGAGTGAGGATTTACAGAAACAGTTTTGACTGCAAGAGGAATAGAAGAAAGTTTAAAGGCACAAATAGTGGGAAGTCAGATAGTGTACTGTCTCCTTTTCCAGAGCAAGCATGCACATATTAGGCTAAGATTCTGAAGGAGGCACCCAGATGGCAAAGTCCAATGAGAAATAACAGCCATCACTCTGACTTGCAATCTTTATTTGCAGTATAAAAGAACCTCCAATCTTTAACTTTAGATTAAGCACCCCAGACTGTAATACTACTTGGTGCTAGTAAGAGTAGGCAAAGAATCTTCTAGGAAAAGATGGGCTTAATATAGCTCAAATTATTTCTATTTTATTTTGTTTGTTTTGTTTATTTATTTATTTAGGTTTTTCGAGACAGGGTTTCTCTGTGTAGCTTTGCGTCTTTCCTGATCTCGTTCTGTAGACCAGGCTGGCCTCGAACTCACAAAGATCTGCCTGCCTCTGCCTCCAGAGTGCTGGGATTAAAGGCGTGCGCCACCACTGCCCGGCTATTTCTAAATAAAAGATAAAAACTTCAGTAACTCTAACGCCCTGCCAGGAATGAAGGCATGCTAAAGAAATACCAATGTCCTCCCCATTAGGTCCCTAAGGAACCAGAATCTCTTGCTGGGGTGTGGGAAGGAGAGTGAAGCAAGTGGTGGGGTCAGAGAAGAACTTTGCTCTCAGGAAGAGATTTTACACATTTCTGACAACTTGCAGACCACCTATTGGGAGATAAGAGCTGAGATGGTGGAGCATCAATCATGGGTGGGACCACACCTTGGCCAGATATTTACTTATGCATGCCACTTGCCACCTATTTAAACCTCTATGTACTGAACCTCTTGTAAGACAGAAGACGGACTGGGGTGCTGGGGAATAGGGGTCACTGACATTCTTATTTGCTCCTCTTGCCACTGGGCTACATTGAGTGCATCTTCTGTTTTCCTGGTGATTCTCTGTTTAGTTGGCCTCCTGAGGATAGATAGATGACCCCAGATTGTTAGATCTGCCAGGACCCAGATTCTGCCCTGACGACTCTGGTAACAACATGGGCAGTGAAAGATATCTAGCTTTACAAGAACCAAGAACTTAACACATATTAAGGATTAGTTATGGCAAGAGCACCAGAAAACAGAGTGAGAATTCTACATACCAGTCCCTAGAATATGAGATAAGAATGGGCAGAAGCAGTATTTTAACAGAATAACATCAGTTTTCTAGAAATAATTTTGAATTAAAGAAACATGGAGAGAAACACTTAAAGAAATACCAACATCTTAGTCATCAGGAAGTGCAAATCAAAATACGTTCAGATTCATCTACACTAGTCAGAATGTCGAAGATTAAAAAAAAAAAAAAAAAAAAGACTTCATGCTAACAAGGATGTGGAGTAAGGAGAACACTCATCCAGTGTTGGTAGGAGTACAAACTTGTAGGGCCATGATTGAAATCAGTGTGGTGGTTTCTCAGGAAACTGGGAATAGATCTACCTCAAGATCTAGGTATACTACTCTTGGGCATACATCCAAAGGACTCTCCATTCTACCACAGAGACAAGTGCTTATCCATGTTCATTGCTGCTCTATTTATAATAGCCAGAAACTGGAAACAACATAGATGTCCATCAACAAATGAATGGGTCAAGAAAATATGATACATTACACAATGGAGTACTATTCAGCTGTTAAACATGAAAAACCCTGTGATTTACAACTGTGACCTGCCTGCAAGATATGCGATTTCACCAGGGTACAGATATTGTATGAGTAACCAACCACTCTCTAATTGGATTTAGGGTCACCTCCATAAGATAGAACGTATTCTTGACACTGCTAGGGTGGCCAAAACCTAAGACTGGATAGGCCATGGGCTAGGGGAAAACCAAACACTCAAATTGTCTGCTGAAGGATCATAGCAATAAATGATTCCTAATGGCAATTTCCTACACATATGTATCAGGGCTTGCTCAGCCATCATCAGAGAAGTTTCCTCTTGCAGTAGATGGGAACTAATACTACCCACAAGTAGACAATAAGCAGAAAATGAGAAGGATTGGAACAGTCAGTCCTAAATGGGATGTCTTCAGAGAACCCTCCGCCCAGGGCTCGGGGAATTGTGGGAAGAGCAGGCAGAAAGAGTGTTGTAAGTGCCAGATGGGGTAGAAGACACCAAGGAAACAGCCTCTTCCAGACACAACAGACTGATAGACATATGAACTCACAGAAACTGTGGCAGCATGCACAAGGCCTACATAGGTTCAAGTCAGATGGGATCCCAGTGCTGAGAGGGGAAGTGGACATGGGCTCCCACCCAACCAAGAAACTGTCTGCATTGACACTCATTTGCAAAGGTAAAATTAACTTTTTAATAAAAAAAAGAAGAAAAGGCAGAAGAAAAGAAGTCTTGGGATGAATGCAAAGGTATCTGTGCGATCTGTACTACTGCAGTGTGGATCCGACATGGTCTCCTAAAGGTATCTGTGTGATCTGTGCTGCTGCAGCGTGGATCCGACATGGTCTCTTAAACATATCTGTGCGATCTGTACTGCAGCGTGGATCTGACATGGTCTCCTAGGGCCCAGGCTACACACTGCTCATCAGGGTAGTGTCATCAGGAGGTGGCGAATACTAAAGAGGCCTCGAGGGAGATCTTCAGCTCACTGGGATGTGCCTATGGAGGACACCATGGGACCCACCCTTTCTTCTGTTTCTGTTTTTGGTTTATACCCTGCTATGAGATGAGCAGTTTTATCCTCTCTTCTGTCTTACCATAGGTTCAAAGAAACAGAGAGTAATTCAACACAGACTGGATCCTTTTAAAGCCATGCATCAAAAGAAAACCTTTTTTAAAATAAGCTGATTATAGAGGCACTTGATAGTGACGGAAGCTGACACATGCATTCAGACCCCATTTAAGAAACAGAATAAAAATGAAAGAAGAGACCATCTTCAGAAGGTCCAGAAGAGGATTTTTTTAAAGATCTTCTCACAGTGAAAGTACCGGCTCAGTGGTAACTCACTGGTCGAGTGCTCACCTAGTTTGCTTCAAGCCCTGGGTTGGATCCCAGCACCACAGAAACTAGGAGTGGAGACACGTGCTTATAACACTCGCATGTGGAGAGGAGAAGGAGCATCAGGAATCCAGGGTTATCATCTGCTACATACCAAGTTTTGAGGCCAACTGGGCTATATGAGTTCCTATCTCAAAACAGGCAAATGCAAGACAAAGATGTCTAATTAAATCCTGAGTTTCAAGAATGGGATAAAGATTAAAAAAGTGATTTTAAAAATCACTGCCTGGAGGGCAGGACCCAGAGGCTGGACAGCTCAGAGACCTACAATAAAACCAAACATGACTGATAATAAGAAAACAAGTCAATGAAACGATTGCTGATGATATTCTGCTAAACTCACATTGTTGCCTAGCCCAATTGTCATCAAGAAGGTTTCACCCAGCAACTGATGGAAACAGATGCAGAGAGACCCACAGGCAAACACAGGCAGAGCTCAGGGAATCCTGTGGATGAGGGAAAAGGATTGTGGGAGCTAGAGGGGTCAAGGACAACAGAAGAAAACCCACAGAACCAACTAACCGGGCTCATAGGGGCTCACAGAGACTGAACTGAACAATCAGGGAGCCTGCATGGGACTGACTTAGGCCTGCTGCATATATGTGACAGTTGTGTAGCTTGGTCTTCTTGTGGGACTCCTAACAGTGGGAGCAGGATCTGTCTCTGACTCTGTCATCTGCTTCTGGGACCCTTTCTTTCTGCTGGGTTGCCTCGCCCAGCCTTAACAGGAGAGGAGGTGCTAGTCTTATTACAACTTGATGTACCATGACTGGCTGATATACATGGGAAGCCTTCCCATTTCTGAAGAGAAAGAGGAGGAGTGGATGGGAAGGAGTGAGGGGCAGGACTGGGAGAAAGCAGGGAGGGAGGAAGAAAACATGATTGGGCTGGAAAAAATAGTTAGTAGAAAAAATACACAATAAAAACAAATATGAACATTTGATATCATTTGAGTTTAAATGTAATATATTCCTACTCTAAAAGAGGGGCTTGTGCATTAGTGAGTGCTCTTTGCTGCAAATGTGAAACATGATCTCTGAGTTTTATAAGCTTAAAATCTGAAGGTATTATTAGGTATCAAAGGGTTGGGCTGATAGTGATGTCTTGGACAAGCACCAGGGAGCTAACGAGGGATGAAGGGTACACTCTCCAGTCTACTGCATACATCTACTGGATTAGATTCCCAACCACTGATCCTTCCCTCAGCCATTAAGTTATACCCATGGGATACCATTTGCTAGACTTCAGAGATAAAGGTTTTCAAGCTCGGCTTTCACATGGAAAGTGACTGCATTCTCTCCCAGAATCCCACAGTGGAAGGTCCACCAGATGATTTGAGATGCTGGTGGGACTGGAGGCTGGGTTGTGAGTAGGCAGAAGCCGATCAGTGATCCCACTGACCTCACATTTTGCCAATGAAAAATGTATGACCTATCTTTATATATTCATCCTATGGAGTATACCTCACCTAATGGAGTAAGATAGGTCTATACAATTAAGTGTGCATAGTGAGAACTAGTTCTCTGAACACTCACTAGAGCAACTCCATGTTCAGCAAGCCACACTTTAGTTGGCCATGTATCCAACTGCAGGACAAGAAGCCATCTTTTCCATGGTGTGATGATGTTTTCCAAGACCAACAGAATCAGCAAAGGCCAAGGATGGAGTGCATACAAACCTTTCCTAAGGTTGGCTTGATTTGTCTGTCCTAGTGCCTGAGCAATGGACAACATTTAAGGCTTTCCTACTGTGTAGCACTCTAAACCCAGGTTGCATGAATCCCATGGCAGACTCAGAGCCATGTGAAACAGGAGCTTGCAAGTGTGTGTGGAGGGCTGTGGGTCTTGCCCACTGGGAACTAGGTCACCTCTGAAGAGGTGGTGTGGAACTGAGTGCTCCCATTTCCCAGCCTTCCTCTAACCTGGAGACAATCAGATGCAATGTGGAGTCAAGTCAAGCAAGAACTCACTTATTGTTAGGCAGTAAGCCTCTTTTATAGCAAAAATCCTCAGAACCCTAGGAGGGGGTGGAAGGAGCCAACCAATCATTTCAAAGGTCACCCTATACTCATTTCCTTGTTACAAGCTGTTTTATGCACTGGCATCATCTCCTCTCCACACCATCTTTGCAGCTCATGTATGCTCCACAGAGGGCTTCTTACTTTTAAGAAAATGAAGCTCTATGTAGTCATCTATGCCCAGTAAACTCATTTTACTTATCAAGAACAAGCCCTCCTTTTGGGTGCTGATGCTGTCCCTAGCAGGGGAAAGTGTTAGTTTTACATCCTTTTTTACAACAAGTCACTCAGCGAGTGTGTCTAATCATGTGACATTGCAGCATGACATCATCTCAGTTGCATTCATAGCTATGCTGGGATGCATGTGGCCTACCACATGTACGTTGGCCATAGCTGACGAATCTAAAGACATTACCAGGTAGCAGCGGGCTTGTTCAGAGTCAACAGAGAGTCTTCAGTCAGGATTTCAGACATGAATGAGGGAGCCTGAAAGCGGTTTCCACAGTTGTTCTTTGGCGCTCTTAGTCTGATGCTGTTCCCACTAAGCCTCATCTAAACTGCATATTCATGGGGAAGCAAGAGTTTTTAACCTTTCAAAAATCCCCCAACACTGAGTGAGGTCAGCAGAATGAGAGCTATAATCTCTGAAAGCCGAGCTCAGAGCCTCTGGGACACAAGCAAGTGTTTTAGGAACTTTCAATTAGATCATCTGGTTGATACTGCACATTCCCTTTTCATGTCTCAACTTCTGGATTCAGGGCATTTGGGATGTGGGAGAAAGAACTGTAATGTTATGCAGTGTTTACCAGTTCAGGTAACGGTAAGAGAGGGCCCAACATTTAACATTACAGCCTGCACTGTGAGCATTTCAGAGTTCTATAAAGCCATCTGTGTCTGGTGAACAACGAGACACTAAAATGTAAATTTGGCAGACATTAAGCAGTGCCTTATTTCTTCCCTTGTCAACTTAAGTTCCTGAAAGGGCAATGCTTCAGCAGTGCCATAATAGGATAAGAAGGTGTCTGTTATCCTGGAGAGCCAGATTGCCTGAAGAGGTATGGGAAAGATTCCAAACTCACTGACTGCAGAGTTCTTGTAGAAGAGTCTCCCACTTTCTCTTCATTCAAGAGAACAATGCTTCATTGTGATGGCTTGAAGAGAGGCTTCTGTTTCCTAGCCCAAGTCTCCTACTGCCCCCATATAAACAAACATGGCCTTATTAGGTTGCTTAACTATATTGCTCCAAAACAGTCCTGTTCAGTTAAGAATCTCATTACTGTGTTCAGAACATAGGGCTACCCTGTGGCTGTCTGGCACTTACTGGATACTAACGGCCTGTCTTCGTCATTTTCTTTTGGTTTGGATGCTCTGGGTCTTTGAATTTATTAGATTCTTCATATCAGTAGTGACTCAACCATCCAAAATTTTACCTTAAGAAAAATTTGCTTTTGGGTGATGTGATGGCTATTTTTGGTAGTCAACTTGGCTGCATCTGGAGTTAACTAAAACCCCCAAATGGAGGCACACCTGTGAGGGATTTCTGCTTACTGTGAAGTAGGAAAATCTACCTCTAATCCAGATTTTTGAGGTAGGAAGACACACTTTTAATCCAGACCTTTAATCCAGACCTAATCTGGGCCATGCCCTCTGCTGAATGCCTAAATAAGAACATGGAAGAAGGAAGCTTTTGCTCTTTGCCTGCATGCTCTTACCTTGCTAGCAAGTGTGTTCCTTTGCTGGGATTAGAGCCTACTTCTTTGGGACTCCAGCATATACAGAAGACCAGATGAGACATCCAGCCTTATGCACTGAGCAAACTATTGGATTCTTGGACTGTCCTTTCATAGCCAACCATTGTTGGATTAGTTGGATTCTCCTCCCCTCTCTTCCTCTCCTCTCTCTGGATATGTGTGTGTGTGTGTGTGAGAGAGAGAGAGGGGGGGGAGGGAGAGAGGAGAGAGAGAGAAGAAAGAGAGAGAGAGAGAGAGAGAGAGAGAGAGAGAGAGAGAGAGAGAGAGACCTCAAGCTTCATGTAAATGTTAAGGTCATTTTGAAATACAGGCCTGGTGAAGTGATCAGGTTTAAATAAAAATCATTACATAGAGCTCCACGATTAAATCTTGGTGATTTAGTTCAAACAGTGTGAGAAATCAGAGTGACAGACAAAAATATGTGGCTGTCTCCTGTCGTATGATTCTGTGCTATGTGTCAATGGACTCATCCAGAAATGTTATACGATGTCAGGCCCTAGTCATCAGCCTGCCTTTAATATTTCATAATAGCAACAATAAGATAATGAATACAATCTGTTTTCATAGAGAACTTAGAACTGTGGGTCTGAACAATACTAAGACCAGTTACTTCTGCAGTTCTTAGCTCAAAGTGGACAATTTAGGACCAAACACTCAAACTACATCCCAAAGTAGCTCATACTGTTCAGATTGTGGAAACAGAATTTTTGACTCAATGGCTGAAAGAACAAAGCAGATGCCTATACACAGGCTGCTCAGTCTTCTCTCAGAGATCAGGCTTCAATTTCAGTTTCCTGAGACTTGAGCAAGCAGTTTCTGGGAGGGCAGTGAACAAAAGACTTATCCTTTGCAGTAGCTCCCTTTCTGCACATACTCTGACTGCTCAAGGTTCAGTCAATTGTTTACTCTCTGGGACCCCTCACCGACTTAGAGCTACATGCATGGGTCAATGTGAATGTGCAAGGCCAGTCAGCCTCCATGACAGCTCAAGGACAGAGCCTGGGCCACTGAGTCAGCTCCCACAGTCAGTATGTGCTAGGCCAGCCAGCCTCCATGCAGCTCAAGGACAAAGCCTGGGACTTGTCCAGGTCTGCCCCAAAATAGATAACTGTAGCCTCCAACTAACCCTAGCCAATTAAAATTATTAACATGATTGTCACTCACATAAACCAATCCTGAGTCTGTTCCTATGAAGTCTGTAGACCCCTAAGACCCATTTGCTTTAAAACCTGCCCCATCACTACTTGGGGGTTTCTCCTGGCTCTGCTGCTGCGTCAGATGGATGGAGAGTCCTGAGTTAACTTGTAACAATACAAAGACTTTTTGCTTTTGCATGGGATTCAGTCTCTTGGTGGTCTTTGGGGGACTCTGGGTAAAGCATGGCCACAAGATGGAAACCCTGTTGAGAAGTCAAGGCAGGTTCCCAGAATGTCACATTTAAGTGGAAAACTGCTTTGGCATTTTATTATGAACATAAGAAAATTTTAGAATTCTGTGTAATTTAGAGAACAGTGTGGAAGGTACCAGTGTAGTAACTTGTTATCTTGTTTAGTTACTCATATTCTGCAATACTATCAACTTAGCATTATCTTTGAGTGTTTCAAAACTGTATTTTTGTTGTTAAGCAAGGACAAGTTTAGAGAGTTGATGGACTCTCCTTTATAAGAAGGATTCCCCATCTTTGCACATTCAACGCTGCATTAAGTACTCTCTGTGTTTAAACTTCCCATTTGCTGGGATGTTGTCATTGTTGCTGTCAGTGAAATTTCATCTCTTTGCCTGGCAGCATTATTTCTGAGGTGGCTCATGGCTTGTTACCTCATTTTCTACACATCCTGCTTCCTCTACATCTGCTGACATCTCCTCAGACTCTGCCTTCCTTCTTTCTAGCATCCTCAGTTTGGCTCTTCTGCCTAACTTATCCTGTTAAGCTACTGACTAGTCAATTTCTTTATTAAACCAATCACAGTGGCAAATCTTCACAGTATATAAAGGAATTATTCCACAGCACATTTCAGTGTTTAAAAAACCCATAAAACTCTCAGATGTTTCCCATGTATGTATACGAATTTCTAAACTGTCTTATTAAATAAAGAACACAGAGCCAGATATAGGGGTGAAAACCTGAGAGAGAACAGAGGAATAGGAACAACCACACACTAACTTTACCTCACAAACTCCACAGCTTCCAAAAGCAAGATACTTCCTGTCTACCCACACCTATATGCCTTTCTGTTCTGCCATCTGATTTGCTCTCTCTGTCCAGCTACATCACTTCCTCTTCCTGCCCAGCTCTGCCACTTCCTATCTTCTGTACAGACCTCCAGACCTTCATGGTTAACTAGTGTTGGAATTTAAGGCATGTGCCACCATGCCTGGCTCTGTTCCCAGTGTGGCCTTGAACTCGCATAGATCCAGACAAATCCCTGCCTCCCAAGTAATAGGATTAAAAGTCTGTGCTAACACTGCATGACTTTTGTTTACTATAGTGATTGCTTTTTCCTCTGATCCTCAGGTAAATTTTATTGGGAGACACAGTATATTTGGGGACTCAATACATCACCATAATGGACTAGACATTGTTGATATATTTATTGCTTGTATTGTGAGACCCTCACTCTGTTCTCTAAGACAAAGAAGGAGGGAGGCTTAGACAAAGATATCTTAATATAGATAGGCCCAGGCCAGTTTCAAGCTCCAGAAATGACAGTGCCAGCCCCAGGAACTCTAAAATACAAAGTCAGAATGTTCAGCCATCTGGTAGGGACTAATTGCCCATAAAGTATCCCAACTCCAGAGACAGCTAGTAAAACTCCTGACATAGTTGCTGAACAGACAAAACATTAAAGATAACATACAAGACTGGGAAAAAAGGAACTGATACTAACTAGGGAGATGGAGGGAGGCTGTGGGGAATGAATTATGTGGTCTGTGCTTTAAAAGCTAGCCTTACAATGAAAGGGGGGCTCCTCCCAACCTCACAGATATGAGTGAGTATCTGGGATGAGTTCCCTGCTGCTCAGCTTTGAAATGGAAATAAACCTTGTTTTGGCATTCTGGCCATCATCGGTCTTTAGTGGTCTCTTTGGGATGCGATCTGGGCATAACAGTATATGTTGTATATAGTTATTGTACTTATTGTATATAGTTTTTCTTATATTAGTTATAACTTTTTATTTTTTATTAGACAAAAAAGGGTAACTGTGATGTATTGTATTTTCTATTAGTAAGACTATTTAGAAATTCATCTACAATTGGCACTCCAACATGGCAAGAATTCATTAAAAAGCTACTTGTGGGATAAACTGGGCCCTGGATCAGGCCCATTGCATGGCTCAGTCTGGAGCACATGGCCAGAATCTCTGGCTTTTTCTCTCCTGGTGGGTGGTGCACTCTCTCTGGTTCCCATCTTGAACTACTACAACACTGGGTAGCTGCTCTGAAATTCCCTCAGACTTCTACTGTTCTACACAGTCAACAGACTTGGTAAGTCAATTAAGATATCTTATATATATATATATATATATATATATATATATATATATATATATTTTATTTTACAATACCATTCAGTTCTACATATCAGCCATGGGTTCCCCTATTCTCCCCCCTCCCACCCCCTCCCCTTAGCCCAGTCTAACCCCATTCCCACCTCTCCAGGACAAGTCCTCCCCCGAGGACTGCGATCAACCTGGTAGACTCAGTCCAGGCAGGTCCAGTCCCTTCCTCCCAGACTAAGCCAAGCGTCCCTGCATAAGCTCCAGGTTTCAAACAGCCAACTCATGCAATGAGCACAGGACTTGATCCCACTGCCTAGTTACCTCCCAAACAGATCAAGCCAATCAACTGTCTCACCTATTCAGAGGGCCTGATCCAGCTGGGGCCCTCAACCTTTGGTTCAGTGTTCATGTGTTTCCATTCATTTGGCTATTTTTTTTAAATCATTGAGTAAAACTGAAATTTATTATAAGCCACAGTCGTCCTAGGGACCTCCATGCTATATATATAGCCTCTATAGTTCTATGGGTTGTGGTCTGATTGTTCTTTATTCTATATCTAGAATCCACCTATGAGTGAGTACATACCATAACTGTCTTTCTGGGTTTGGTTACCTCACTCAGGATGATTTTTTTCTAGTTCCATCCATTTGCCTGCAAATTTCATGCTTTCATTGTTTTTCTCTGCTGAGTAGTACTCCATTGTGTATATGTACCACATTTTTTTCATCCATTCTTCCATTGATGGGCATCTAGGTTGTTTCCAGTTCTGGCTATTACAAATAGTGCTGCTATGAACATAGCTGAGCATGTATCTTTATGGTATGAATCAGCATTCCTTGGGTATATGCCCAAGAGTGGGATGGCTGGGTCTTGAGGTAGTTCGATTCCTAATTTTCTGAGAAACCGCATACTGATTTCCACAGTGGTTGTACAAGTTTACATTCCCACCAACAGTGGAGGAATGTTCCTTTGCTCCACATCCTCTCCAACATTGGTTGTCATTGGTGTTTTTGATCGTAGCCATTCTAACAGGTGTAAGGTGGTATCTCAGAGTCATTTTGATTTGCATTTCTCTGATGATTAAGGATGTTGAGCATTTCTTTAAATGTCTTTCAGCCATTTGTAGTTCTTGTTTTGTGAATTCTCTGTTTAGCTCTTTAGCCCATTTTTTAATTGGGCTGTTCAGTACTTTGATGTCTAGTTTCTTGAGTTCTTTATATATTGTGGAGATCAATCCTCTGTCAGATGTGGGGTTGGTGAAGATCTTTTCCCATTCTGCTGGCTGTCTTTTTGTCTTATTGACTGTGTCTTTTGCCCTGCAAAAGCTTCTCAATTTTGAGAGGTGCCACTTATTAATTGTTATGCTTAGGGTCTGTGCTGTTGGTGTTTTATTTAGGAAATGGTCTCCGGTGCCCATGCATTCAAGAGTGCTTCCTATTTTCTTTCTATTAAGTTTAGTGTAGCTGGTTTATGTTTAGGTCTTTGATCCACTTGGACTTGAGTTTTGTGCATGGTGACAGATATGGATCTATTTGTAATCTTTTTTCATATTGACATCCAGTTATGCCAGCACCATTTGTTGAAGATACTTTCTTTATTCCATTGTATAGTTTTGGCTCCTTTGTCAAAAAACCAGGTGTTCATATGTGCATGGATTAATGTCAGGGTCTTCAATTCGATTACATTGGTCCGTATGTCGGTTTTTATACCAGTACCAAGCTGTTTTTATTACTATAGCTCTACAGTAGAGTTTGAGGTCAGGGATGGTGATGCCTCCAAGGCATACGATGCTTTATCGTATAGGATTCTTTTAGCTATCCTGGGTCTTTTGTTTTTCCATATAAAGTTGAGTATTTTTCTTTCCAAGTCTGTGAAGAATTGTGTTGGATTTTGATGGGATTGCATTGAATCTGTAGATTGCTTTTGGTAAGATTGCCATTTTTACTATGTTAATCCTACCTATCCATGAGCATGGGAGATCCTTCCATTTCAATTAAGATATCTTAAAGGTACAAATTAGTTAAAAGAGAATTTTTTCCCCACATTAAAAAATGGAAACATTTTTACAATGGAAGGAATTTGGTCACTGTTTGATAACACATTAGGCAGTCTGAAAATGGAACAATTAAATGAGAGGATAATTAATGTTAATGGGATGTATGTAACATCAATTATGAATGTTATTTGTTTGATGATTTTTATTTTAGCATTAAAAAGTTTGGTCAATTTAAGTGCCAAAATAAAAGCTTTAGAAAAATCTGTTAAATGAATCATAGAGAAATTCAGACCCAGACAGAAGAATTTAAAGGTAAATTAGCTCAGGATTGAATTATATGGTTACAGAAAACAGCCTCAGGTTACCAGACAGCAAACTTTAATCTACCTGGTAATTTTACAGGAACTGACAAATGCTCAAGGGTGTGTACAAGATAAATGGACTCCAGTGGAAATGTTAGATTTAAGGAGATTTAAAGAAGCTACAGTATCATATGGCATGCATTCTCCATTTGTAAAGCAGATATTAAACTCATGGTCAACTTGTAATAGAATTATCCCCAGGACTGGAAAGAATTAATTACAGCTGTCCTAGAGGCCAATCCACAATTACAGTTTAACATGTTTAGAACATGGTTTAAAGAGGAGGCTAAAATGGTAGAACAATGATGTAGGACTAGAGGTGTGGAAATTTCCCAGTATCAGCTTCTTGGAGAAGGCAATTATGCTGATATACAAAGACAATGTTTATATGATAACCAAACCCTAATTCTATGCCACATGGCAGCCATGAATGCATGTGACAGGATTGAGAAGTAGGGAGAAAATTGAATCATTTACAAAAGTTATACAGTGCCCCAAAGAATCCTTTACAGATTTCTTACAAAGGCTGTCTTCAGCAGTAAATAGAATGATACCAAATTCAGAAGCTAGACAGATAATAATTGAATCTTTGGCTTTTGAGAATGCAAATGCAGCATGCAAGAGGGTAATCAGGTTGTTAAAGGCCAGATCAGCACCCTTGGAGGATTGGATTAGGGACACAATTAATATCGAGTCTTATGACCATGATGACATGTGGATAGGAGAAGTGATATAAAAAACTTTGAGGAAAAATAATAATGTCAGATGTTTTAATTGTAGTAAACAAGGTCATTTGAAAAGGGTCTGTAAACAGGGCATTCCTAGAAATAATGTGATTCAGGACAATGGCAAGAGAATGCCCCTCCCTTCTGGATTATGCAGAAGGTATGGTAAGGTAAATATTGGATTAATGAATGTAGATCAACAAGGGAAACTTGCAGGTCCCCATGGAAATTCAGTCAGTCCTTTCCTGCCATCATAAAAGAAACTCCTTCTCAGAGCAATTAAATAACCAAATGCAAGTATGGGTTCAGCAATGGCCTTTAATGACAGAGAAACTGCAGGTTTTAGAAGAGCTGGTACAAGAGCAGTTAAATGCTCAGCATATTGAAGATCAACCAGCCTTGGAATTCTGTTGTATTTGTTATTAAAAAGAAATCTGGTAAATGAAGAATGGTAACAGACCTAAGAGCAATTAACAAAGTAAATCAACCAATGGGCTCTCTACAGTCTGGAATTCCTTTGCTTACTTTTTTATCTAAAGGATGGCCTCTTGTAGTTATCAATTTAAAAGACTGTTTATTCTCAATACCTTTACAAGAAAAAGACAGAGAAAGATTTGCCTCTACGGTGCCTACTTATTCTCAACTGGTTAAGAGATATCAATAGAGGGTTCTCCCACAGGGACTGTTGAATAGCCCAACCTGTACCAATATTTTGTATGACAGCCATTAGAAGTAAACAATTTCTAAATCTATAATTATCATTATATGGATGATATTTTACTAGCTGATTCAAATGCAGATACTTTAGAAAAAAATGTTTGAAGAAGACAATTTTGCCTTGTTGGGGATGACAAATTGCTCCTGAAAAGATACAAAGAGGAGAGTCTATTAATTATTTAGGACATAAAATAGGCCTCCAAAAATTTAGGCCCAAAAAGTGCAAATTAGGAGAGATGGATTACAGACTCTTAATGACTTTCAAAGATTATTCAGAGACATTTCCCATCTATGAGCTGTTTTTGGGGTAAAAAATGATGAACTGAGTAATTTGTTCAAAATCTTAGAAGGTGACAAGGACTTAAATAGTCTAAAGAGATTATCAGCTGAAGTTGAGAGAGAACTGGCTTTGGTGGAAAAGAAAGTACAGGAAGGACACGTGGATCATATTGATCCAAAGCTTGATTATGTTTTGGTTAGTCTACCCTCTAAGCATTCTCCTACAGGAATTTTAATGCAGAGGGAAGATATTATATTGGAATGGATATTTCTACCAAATAAACAGAGTAAAAAGTTAAAAACTTATGTGGAAGAGACCCTGACTTGATTTTAAAAGGAAATTGAGACTTCATCAATTAGCAGGAGTAGACCCAGCAGAAATTGTAATACCTTTAACTAAGGAGGACATTGAAAAATTATGGACAGAAAGTGACCCTTGGCAAAGAGCTTGAAGTAATTTTTTTTGGAGGGATTAATAGCAAATATCCCAAAAGTGATAGAATTCAACTTGTATAGAGAGCTGATTGGATTCTATTTCCCATTTTAAGGGAAACACTCATATCTGGAGCCGTACATTTTATACAGATGCAAACAAACAAGGAAAGACAGGTTACAAATCATAAAATTTAAGTGGTTCAAAGTCCTTATAATTCAGTTCAAAAATCTGAATTGTATGCTATTCTGTTGGTACTAATGGATTTTTTTGGAACCTCTAACATAATTACTGACACTCAATAACCTGAAAGAGTGGTATTACATATGGAGACTGCAGAATTTATCCCTGATGAGTCAGAATTAACTTTGTTATTTATTCAGTTACAAGATATAATCAGGAATAGGAAGCATCCCTTATATATAACTCACATTCGATCCCATATGGTCTGTCAGGCCCTTTAGTACAAGGTAATGATGAGATCAATAAACTGTTGATAGGAAATATGCTGGAGGTCTCAGAATTTCACACAAAAAAACATCATGTCAAATAGTAAGGGTTTAAAAAAGATTTTTCTATAACCTGTTTTACTAGGTAATATTATTTCTTCTTGGGTCTCTAAGGAAGTTGAAGATTAGATAGTTGTAGTTACAGTTTTCCTTGTTAAGAAATTCAAAAAAGAAACTCACTAAGAGGTGTTAAATGCATAAGATTGAAAGACATCATAAGATAGTTTTCTGTTGGTAATATAAGTTAGGATAGAAAGTGAATTAGGTACATTTTGACTCACCAAAATAGATACATAATGGAATATTTTTGCTGAATTTGCCAAATGCAAATGGATTAGACATTGTTGATATTTTTATTGTTTGTATATACTGTATATAGTTATTGCACTTATTGTATATAGTTTTTCTTATATTAGTTAAAACTTTTTTTGTTTTTTTTATTAGACAAAAAGGGGAATGTGATGATATTTTATTTGTGCTCTAATAAATAAAGCTTGTCAGGAGATCAGAGGAAAAGCCAGCCATTACAAGTAACACAAAAGTCATGCAATGTTAGCACAGGCCTTATATCCTATCACTTGGGAGGCAGGGATCTGTCTGGATCTATGTGAGTTCAAGCCACACTGGGAACAGAGCCAGGCATGGTGGCACATGCTTAAATTCCAACATTAGTTAACCATGAAGGTCTGGAGGTCTGTACAGAAAAATAGGAAGTGGCAGAGCTGGGCAGGAAGAGGAAGTGATGTAGCTGGACAGAGAGAGCAAATCAGATGGCAGAACAGAAAGGCATATGTGTGGGTAGACAGAAAGTATCTTGCTTTGGAAGCTGTGGAGTTTGTGAGGTAAAGTTAGTGTGTGGTTGTTCCTATTCCTCTGTTCTCTCTCAGGTTTTCACCCCTATATCTGGCTCCATGTTTTCTATTATAAGACTGTTTAGAAATTTGTCTACAGAAGATAGAAATATCTCCCATGCTCATGAATTGGTAGGATTAACATAGTAAAAATGGCCATCCTACAAAGCAATCTACAGATTCAATGAAATCACCATCAAATTCTAACAAATTCTTCACTGACCTTGGAAAGACAATACTTAACTTCATATGGAAAAATAAAAAAAAAAAAAAAAACAACCCAGGATAGTTAAAACAATCCTGAAAAATAAAAGAACTGCTGGAGGTATCACCATCCCTGATTTCAAACTGTACTACAGAACTATAGTAGTAAAAAACCCACATGGTATTAGCATAAAACAGACATGTTTATCATTGGAAACAAATTGAAGACCAGACATAAATCCACACACACCTATGTACTCCTGAGTTTGGTAAAGACACCAGAATACACACTGGAAAAAAGAAAGCATCTTTAGAAATGGTCCTGGTCAAACTGGATATCTGCATGTAGAAGAATGCAATAGATTTATACTTATCACAGTGCAAAAAACTCAAGTCTAAGTGAATCAAAGACTTCAACATAGAACCAGATACACTGAACTTGTTAGAAGAGAAAATGTTGGACAACCTTGAATGCATTGGCACAGAAGAAGACTCCCTGAACAGACAGCTCAGATACAAGATCAACAATAATAATAGAACCTCATGAAACTTAAAAGCTTCTGTAAGGCAAAAGACACAGTCAATGGGACAGAAATGGTAGCCTACAGAGTGGGAAAGTTTTTTTTTTTTTTTAACCAATTTCACATCCAATAAAGGACTAATATCCAAAATATATGAAGAACTTGAAAAATTAGATACCAAAAAGAAAAATAATAATTCAATTAAAAATGGGGTACAGATCTAAACAGAATTCTCTACAGAGGAAGCTCAAATGGCTGAGAAACTCTTAATGAAATATTCAACATCCTTAACTATCAGGGAAATGCAAATCAAAATGACTTTGATATTCCATCTTATACCTGTCAGAATGGATAAGATCAATAACACAAGTAACAGCTCATGCCAGTGAGGATGTAGAGCAATGGAAACACTCTTCATTGCTGGCAGTAGTACAGATTTGTACAACCACAATGGAAATCATATGGTGGTTCTTCAGAAAATTGGGAATTAATCTACCTCAAGACAGAGCTATACATATACCTTGGGCATATACCTGAAGGATACACTATCTACATTTGCTCAATTCTGCTCATTGTGGCTTTATTCATAATAGCCAGAAACTGGAAACAACCTTGATGTTCCCTTATCCAAAGAATGGCTAAAGAAAATGTGATACTTTTACACAATGGTGATTACTTAGCTGTTAAAAAATTGACATCATAAAATGTGCAGACAAGTGAATGGTACAAGAAAAAATGCATCCTGGATGAGGTAACCCAGACCCAGAAAGACAAATATGATATGTATTCACTTATAAGTGGATCTTAGCTGTTAAATAAATGATAACCAAGCTACAATTCATATACCCAAAGAGACTAAGTAAAGAAGAAATGTCCAAGGGAGATGCATAGATCTCCCTGATGAAGCAGAAAAAAAAATAGATTTTGTGACTGGACTGGGGGTAGATGGGGAAGGAGCTGGAGGGATCAGGTTGGGGGTAGGGAGATAGGATGGGGGAGAAGAGTACTAGGAGAGACAACTGGATTGGGGTGGCACAGAATTGTGGAGTGGCCTACTAACAACTGATTTAAACTTGAGGCCTATGCCAAGAGAGGGAGCCCATGCTGACACTGTTTGAATGAGCAGGAACTAGAGATAGCCCAGAAACCTAGGGTAGAACAAAACACTACAGGTTTAAACACACAAACAAACAAAAAATTCAATGAAATGATTCCTAATGATATTCTGATATACTCTTAGATCAGTGCCTTAGATTCAGCATCATCAGAGAAGCTTCATCCAGCAGCAGATGTGAGCAGATGCAAAGACCTCAGACAGACATTATGTGGAGGGTCTAAATTGGAGTCTCCATTGGATCCCTCCCCTCAGAGATGTGGGGATCATACAGAAGAAGGCAAAAAGATTGTAGGAGTCTGAGCAGAAGAAGGGCACCAGGAGAACATGGCCACTGAATCAACAAAGCAGGGCTCACATAGGCTCACAGAGATTGAAGTGGCATGCACAGGGCCTGCACCAGGTGTCATTCTTGTGGAGTTTCGAGAATAGTGGAGGAATTTCTCCTTTTGCATTCACTGGTCTTTGAAAATAGTTTTTGTCACAAGATGTTTTTATTTTCCTTGAAATGTTATGTTACTAGAGCACAAAATAATTATTCATCTACTATCTGCCACTCTACTCATAACAGTACATTTGGGCTTATCTACCGTGTCACCTTCCTGAGCACAAGTATTTAAAATTGTTCATAGTTGACTACTAGAATCAGGAAAAGCTGAAGATAACCACAGTTAGAATTCTGCCTTGCCAGCTGCATAACCACACATGCTCAGTCCAGGAGTAAGCAAAAGTCTTGTGTCTTACATCATCAGTGTGTGTTGGTGGCTATGTATACGTGGTGTGGTCATGTAATCAGCGCATGCGTGGTGTAGCTCCATACTGGGAGCCCTTAAAAGCTGGACGCAGACCCCATCCTCTCTCTCTGCTCAGGTTCTCTCCCTCTACCCACCATCTTTCTCTCTCTTTGCTCTCCAGGCTGGCTCTCCTCTCTCCCCTGCCTCCTTTCCTCTAATAAAGCTCTGAGTACTGATACTGGGTTCTGTCATGACTGTGACTTTTCCGCCAGTAACCAGAGTTTACCACCAGTGCCGATTAAACATTCATTTCAACCACTGAGACATAGTGATATCCATAAGAAACCTTGAATTTAGCACCAACAAGATTTATAGCATGAGCTGGTACATTTGCCCCATTACCATTTATATGTTAACCAGGAAAGGGACTTGGTCCCTAAGTCTTTGTTTCTTTGTTTATAAAGTGAGTCACCATGACCTTAGTTGTCTGCCTTAGGAACACCCAATTGTTAATACTGGTAGCACCCCAGTGAACTGTCCCTGGCATTGGTAGTCTCAAGAATTCCTTTCTAAGTGACTCTGGGCATATGTTTGGCTTATTGACATATTAAGCAGAGCCTTAAAAAAAACCACTTGTAGCCGGGCGGTGGTGGCACACGCTTTTAATCCCAGCACTCGGGAGGCAGAGCCAGGCGGATCTCTGTGAGTTCGAGGCCAGCCTGGGCTACCAAGTGAGTTCCAGGAAAGGCGCAAAGCTACACAGAGAACCCTGTTCGAAAAAACAAAAAAAAAAAAAAAAAAACTTGTATATTAGGTGTGGTCTTGGAATAGTTATTGTAGCCATGAAGCACTCTGTAAAGGGGTTTCTCCAATTACTGGAGAAACTGAGTGAAGTTGAAAGATGGCTGGCTGTCATTGTTTTTTGCAACACAGGTGTGTGGTTTCATGTGGATCCGTGGAAGAATACCAGGGGCCTTAGAATAAATTAGCTTTGGTGGCTTAGGGGGAGTCCAGCCTCAGACTGAAGCATTTGCCCTTTGCCTAGGGATTTTTATTTCTCTCTATTTACAGTTTAGCCAGTTAATTTCATACCTTCAAAGCAACCTGAAAGGAGGTCTAGAGATACAATGCCAAGTGCAAATTCCTTGATTTCTCAGGTACCAGGTTTTCCAGGTTTCCTGAACTAAGTTTGTATAGGCCTTTGATCTTGGCGACTCTCAGACAAGATTCTCATAGGGCAATAAGAGAAACCAAAGGTATAAGAGAAACAAAAGGTATGGATTAAACAAAGAAGATTAGGGCTAGGTGCTACTCTCTGGAGCCAGGCCAAGAGTAGCTCACCAGGAATGCAGTTGCAGCTGGCAAAACAACAAAAACAAAGTCAAAACATCCAACCAGCAGCACTCTGAGTGATGTGGGCAGTGTATTACATACAGCCTTTGCAAAACTCCCAGCTGAGTGAGTCAAAGTTGGGAGATAACAAGTGTTTTAAGCCATTAAATTAGAAGTGGTTTATCGTATACGGAGTTCCATGTTGGTCAGATATCCGAAGAATACTCTGAGTAATTAAGATGATGATTTTCAGAGCCAGATTTCTATTATTAGCTTGACATTTAGGGTTCTAGAATACACTGGTTAAGGGGACAGAGATGTGGGTTTCCATCAGTTCTCCAAGGATAAAGTGAATAATCAAGAAACGGCTGAGAAGAAAGCACAGACCTTTCGGTCTGTCTTTTCCTGGGAACTTCATTTTGCCTTTATGAGCAATCACTCAGAACAGGCTAGCTTCAGGCTGGGGAGATGACTCAGTCGTCAAGTGCTGCTCAATATGGGAAATCAGTTTAATCCCAGCACCATGCAATCGTTGAGGCTGCAGGCGACAGGTATCCAGTGCTGGAAGATGGAGACAGAAGGATCCTAGGGCTTGCTGGCAGCCAATCTTGTCAAATTGGTGAGCTCAGTTCAGTGAGAGATGCTGTGGGATGTTCTGTATGTCCTGTGGAGCCCGTTCTCAGGTTCTTGTGGCTTTACCCAGCAGTCTGCATAGAGGATGATTAGTGACCATGGGCCTGAGTGCAGGTGTTGAGATGTCTGCACTTGGCTGTGCTATGGATGTCTGTATGTCAGTTACTCTGAATGGTCAATAAATAAAACATTGATTGTCCATGGCTAGGCAGGAAGTACAGGCGGGACTAACAGAGCGAGAAAAGAAAGAACAGGAAGGCAGAAAGTGTCACTGCAGCCGCCACCCTGGACAAGCAGCATGAAAGATGCCAGTAAGCCATGTGCAGGGTATAGATTTGTGGAAATTGATTAATTTAAGCTATAAGAACAGTTAGCAAGAAGCCTGCACGGCATACAGTTTGTAAGCAATATAAGTCTCTGTGTTTAATTGTTGGGTCTGAGGGTTGTGGACTGGCGGGTGACAAAGATTTGTCCGATGTGGTAAGACAGGAAAACTCTAGCTACAGAGAGACTGTCTCAAAGCTATGTGAAGGTGGTTGAAGAAGACATTCAACTTAGATCTCTGGTTGCACACATACTGATACACAAACAATACACACAGAGGCACACAAAGATAGGTTAGCCTGAGATGCTTGGTGAACAATCCTAATATTTTACCATTTAAAATCACAAGGTCTGTTTCTCATGCATGCTGTCTACAACATGAGAAACTATAAGCGGTTTAATGGTACAGATTAGTGCATCATGGTTGTCTACATCAATGACTGGAATTGCCAGTCTACTACAGGAAAAAATGTTAAAGATTACTCTTTAAAACTTGTTTGGGGGTTTTACAAACAAAGCATCACATGTATGTCTAAATTTAAAGGGCAATTAGTGTAATCACTATGCCAGGAGGAAAGAAATAAAACAATTGTAAAATGTTAAGATTTATTTTAGTAATTACTTACATGTATATGTGCATGAATGTATGTTCACACATGCATGTTGGTACTCACAGACAAAAGAGGAATCAGATCCCTGGAGCTGGAGTTAGAGGTAGTGATGAGCTGCTTACATTGGTGTTCGAACTGAACCAGGTCTCTGGAAGAGCAGGTGTCTGTAACCATGAGCCATCTCCCAGTCCCTATAACATTTTGAACCATTACTAAGGAGCATGAGCAAGCACCAAGCTTCAGTCACTTCCTATAAGGCTGGGTATCCGATGCTTTGACACACCTTAGCATATGATTTCCCTCTAGACACTTCCACCATGATGCTGAAACTTGTCAGGATGAAGAGTTTAGTGAATACACTCTGCAAAACGATGTGCAAAGGGTCAGATGAGCTTGTGTATCCCTATCTTTCAGATTCACATCGATCGCTGCATACACTCTTAGAGCGCACACAGTGATCAAGGAAGATTGGCACAGAAACGGAAGAATAGGGAGATGGCAACAGAATTCAGAACTTGTGACTAAAGCATTAAATAACATTTGGAATTCATAACGAGACAGTTCTTTGCTGTCTGGGTCTCAGCTTAAGATGGAAGTACAGCAGGGCAAGAGCATGCTGAGTCAAGGTCAGTTTCCCCATTTTCTGTCCTTACTCTTATGTCTTTGACTTCACCTGTTGAATGTGGAAACTTGTACATTCTATGCTCTGCTTTTATAGTATATACAGATTCTATATCCTAGTTTTAATATTTTTTGTTTTGTTTTAGGAAAGGTCTTATTGGGTAACCAGAATGGTGTCGAATTCACTATGTATACAAGTCTAGCAGTGATCCTCCTACCTCAGCCTACTGAATGCTAGGATCATAGGCATGTGCCTTATATTTAATATTTTTAAAGGGAACTGATCTAACTTTCACTAAGATGGTTTGATATGAATCTTTAGGTAGAGAAAGTGAAGCCTATGAAGTTTAAGTATTCTGGGGTTAGTTGTGCAGCATATGATTGCTGTGGATATCGTTCTATATAAATAAAACACCGATGGCCAGTGGCCAGGCAGGAAGTAGGTGGACAGGAGAGAGGAGATGCTGGGAAGCAGAAGGCTGAAGGAGGAGACACTGCAGCCACGCAGGAACAGAGCATGTAAGATCTGGTAAGCCACAGCACGTGGCAAGGTAATAGATTTATAGAAATGGTTAATTTAGATAAAGAACAGTTAGCAAGAGCCTGCCACGGCCATACAGTTTGTAAGTGATATAAGCGTCTGAGTGATTATTTATAAGTGGATTGTGGGACTGCGGGCTTGGGGAACCTGGAGAGAAGCCTCCAGCAACATATGATCTAGAATAAGGCGGTCTGAATTGAACTGGATTTCTCAATTCTAGAAAGAAAAAAACTGGACTCTTCCATTGGGATAAGTATTTAACGTTTTTTTCTCTCTCTCTAATACTGATAACTACAGTAATTACACCAGAGTTAGAATTAAATGAGAACAAAGTCACCTTCTATACCTACGGATTCGATCTATCACTGATTGGGGACGAGTGAATATATGTTTATTTTTTCTTTCTTATTTCCAAAGTAATTCAGTATAACAAACTATTTCTGTAGCGTTTACTTTATAGCCGGTATTAAAAGTATCTAGAGGTAATTTAAGGAATATGGAAAGGTGTGTGGATTGTATTAAATGCTGCACCATTGACATAGGAATTCGACCACCAAGGGCATCCTCGGGCGTCCTAGACCTCCTTCTCACCCATCTTTAACTGAGGAGCTGTGTGCCTGAAAATCTTTTACCACATACCTGTTCCAAGCAACTGATGCATTAATACCGCAAAGGTGCTTCTTGTAACAGAACCTCGAATAACACGTGCCCTGTCTCCTACTTTCTTGATATTTTTCCCATCGTGTCACGAAGAATGTTTCTTGCAGCAGGGCGCGCAAATTGTTGGGCCCTCTGCAGACTTCACTCAACAGGAAAGCCTCAAAATGAGTTCCGAGCTCTCCGCGTGCGCCTCCTCGCGCCTGCGCACGAGCCTCGCGCGCTCTAGACTTATCCAGAAGGCGGCGGTGCCCCTGGGTCAGGATGCAGGCTTCCTCACGGTAAGGGACGGGTCCTCTTGGTGGGTATCCAGGGGGGTTTGTGTCCCAGCGCTTGCTCCTTCTACTCTGGCTAAGGATCAGCCTTGCGCATAAGGGCGTGGCGGCCCAGTCGGCGACGAGGACCGGTTCGCTGAGCCATGCCGGGCCTGAGCAGCCGAGGCTTGGTGCTCTGCGGGGTAGTCCGCCGTGGCTGGCCTGAGTTCGGCTCCCTCCCTCGGCTTGGGATGCTGCCGCGGTGGGCTGCGCAGCGTCTGCAGTCAGACGCGTCTCTGCAGTAGCTACCGAAATCCTACGCTGGTCTTCCTCTTTCACGCTGGGGACGGTGGTGGGAGCAAACAGCTGTTGAGCCCGCATTCCGCCCCGCGAGCTTCTGTCAAGAATCCAGGGAGATAATGTATCCTGAAGTTTCGGGTTAACCGTGGTGTATCTGGAACGCGAGCTGGAGCTGCAGAGCTGAAGGATTTCTATCTAACGTATGCACTAGAACAAATTGGTCATGGGATAGAATGCCAGAATATGTTAAACGAAGTTCACTTCAAGTAGTAGTCCCCATCCTATAGTAAAAGCTAATTTCTGCCTCTGGCGGTGTAAATTGGAACAGCTTTAAAAACAATACTGGTCCCCTTCTCAAGAGTCCCAGAAATTATGAAATTATTAATTTCACCGCTTGACAATTCTTAAGGAATCTTACTAAATTTAAGGGATTCTGCTTCGGGGTTTTTGTTTGGTATTAGAGACTTGATTTCAACAGAGCTCGGATTGGCTCCATTCTAGAAGCCTGCTTCCTTTTCTGCAGTAGGTTTTTAATCCAGCAATGTGGAAAGGGTGAGCGAGTAGTGCGTGGCACGTTCTAAGTGTTAGGTGAATATTAACCGTTACCATAATTACTGCTAATCGTGTTGACAGTTTATCTCCTACACATTTGTTTTTAGATTTTTAAATTCTTTTATATTTGTATTATTTTTTGAGCAGGTGTCCTGTAGGCCACGCTGGTTTTGTATTGACTTTGTATTGAAGGATGACCCTGAACTTTGGATCTTTGTCTCTCCCTCAGGATGCTGGAATTCAGGTGTGACCACCGCACATTCTTATGTGCTGCTGGAGATGGAACCCAGGGCTTTGTGCATGCTAGGTGGTCACTGTGCACCACTGGAGCTCCGTCAGTAGTTTGTTACATTTTAATTCTCTTAAAACATTTCAACACACGACACTTGATTTCTAAAGTTGGAGAAGCCATGTAGTATCTGTACTAAGGAGTAGGAAGGAAGAGAGTTTGCCTCAGAAAACTAAATGGAAAAAAAAGCCTGCGGTCCGAGTCATGCTGTTAACCCAGTGCTGGAGAGGTGGAGACAGGTGAATCCCTGGAGCCCAGTGGCCAGTCAGCCTAGGGGGCTTTGACGGGGATGGGGAAACAGCAACAGAGAGCAGAAATGAAAAAGGAATATCCTCTGGCATTCCCACTGCGCTCCCCACCTTCACATTTTAAAAAGAAGGCTAGGCTTGCTCCACTTCTTTGCCTGTACCACTCTGTCCTGTACATCAGCACTGTCCTGCTTCCTTGGCCTCTTCTAGCTTATCCTTCTTGGCTCAGACTTGTTCCCAAAGACTTGTGAGATTTTTTTGTTTTGTTTTTGTATAGGGTATTTTGCATGCTTAGGCATGAGCTTTAAGGCTGAGCTTCATTCCAGCCCTATTTATTATTATTATTATTATTATTATTATTATTATTATTATTATTTGTTTGTTTAGATAAGGTCTGGAATTCACACTCTTACTGTGTCAGCTTCTTGCGCGCTGAGATTATAGGCATGCTCTGTTACATAAGAGTTTTAAAAAAAAAAACGGAGTGGATTTCTTTATCCATGTTCAAATACCAATTCCTTTGATTGGTAGATAGCTGTTGGAGGAGGAAATATGCTTCTTTTTATTATTTATTAATATTTAAATGATAACTGATGCTATAAAGTTTTTCCAGAAATAAGTATATTTTAAAGATGGACTAAAAATTTTGGAGATTAGAAGTTTACCACCTAACCTGATTCTCTCATAGCTCCACTCACTTAGAAGAGAAAAATTATTTCTGCAACTACAATGATAGAAATGTTCCAAGTCCTTTCCTGCCCTTTCAGTTCTGATGATAGCAGTGATGTAAGGACAGAGGGCTGGGCTTTGAGAACCTGAAGTGGTAGAAGTATTCCTGTGAATATTAGGCACGATTTTCTCCATGACTCATAGGTGAAATAATGATCTACATTGTATACGAAGGGAAATTGCTTCTAGGTTTATAAGAGTACAGCTATTTGCCTATCGATGCATTCAATAATATAAGTGGATTGTAGCAACTGACAGTGTGGTAATTACAGTTGCAGTGTCAAGAAGTGGCTGGATCATTTTTGGAATGGTATCATAATGCTGCAGGATTCGATAAACAACAGACTGGGTGAGCGTCTGTTTTCTGTCACCCTCTTCCTCTCTTGTTCTCCCAAATGCACTACTTTAAAGAATTCTTTTAGTTCGAAAGATGTTTTATTTTGTGTTTCTGTGAATCATACTTAAAATTAACTATTTTATTAAGTTTGTGTTCTTTGACAAGAGGCTAAAGTCTTAAATGTTTGCTCTTTAACATCTTTATGGATCTGTGAGCTTTCTTAGAGCTTTCTAATTTGCACAAACTTCACTTTGTGGTCTAGAAACTGAATGAAAGCATCAATAAATCTTACGGGTCTTATAATAATTTTAGGTTTTCATGTCTTTTAAAAATATTTAATCATTTTCATATATACCAGGGTGTTGTGCTTGTGAAGGTCAGAGAGGGCTTCTGGAGTCCTTCTCTGTGGGGTCAGGGATACACTTGGGTGTTACACTCATGAAACAAATGCTTCCCTGCCAAGCTGTTTGCACTGTTTCTAGTTACTTAATACCTTGATCTCAGGTCAGAAGAGATGTGGCCCACTCATGTTTTCAAGGACAAGATGCATATTTTAATATTTCTGAGTTGGTTCAAGGGAAATAGTGATTTTTGTCATAGTGGCTTTAAAGGCCATATATTGCTTCAAGAAATAACTGGGGTGTGAAATGCTTTTGGTTTCCGTCTTACTAATGACTTGAACTTTGGTGCTTTTTCCACCAAGTCTTGAGTTGTACGTCATAAAGATATTTTGCCAATTAGAAAAGCAAGTCTGGGTAAAGCAGGTGGCTTAGTGAGCCACATCAGAACTGATGGCCTGAGTTCAGAACCCAAGCTGACATAGTAGTGCAGCATGCATATGAAGGTACACATGCATATATGCACGTATACACATGTGAAAAACTCCTACAGGTATGGTGAGTTATACTGTGATTTTAGCAGTGAGGAAACAGAGGCAAGAAGATGGTACTTCAAGACAGTTGTGAGTCTGGGGCCAGGTGGGCAAACAAATGAATCTCTTGAGCTCCAGGCCAGCCTGGTCTACATAGTGAGTTCAAGGCTAGCCAGGGATCATAGACCCTGTCTCAAAGGTTTAAACAACAACATAAAAAAAACACAAACACTGTTTTTGAGAAGCTCTTTAATCTGGTTCATCTGTTCCTTTCACAGGTTAATGTGAGATCATACAGCATCTGAGACTGAAGATGTGAACAAAGCCATTAAGAAGGCTTCCTGACCTTCGAACAGCAGACGTTTTAGCATCGAGAGAGCCTGGACCAACTGAGGCATCAGATCTTGCCTAAGGAGCAGTGGACAAAATATGAGGAGTTAGAACAGGTTTGATATGTCTAGCAATATTGGCCACTCAGGCTACAGTGCATAAACAGGAGAGACACGCTCATTTGGCAGTACATTTGTGTTCTCCAAGTCACGCACATAATAGCATTTCAGTAGCAGAAACTGTCAGCTCTATTTCAAAGAAGAACATGGTGACTTGGAGCTGAAGTGACTTCTAAAGCTCGTCTCTAGTATGGGAGGCCTGGGCTAGAATCAGGGTTTCTGCCCATGGGCTACTATTGTCTCCTGTCCTCTGGTTCTGCTCTAATGCAGAGTTTTAGTTCTGTAAAGTCCACTGAGTGATCTAGCTCCTGGATGTTGAATGTTGAATCCTGTCCTCAGGCCTCATTGATACCAGGAGAGCTGTAGACTTTGCTTTTCCCTGGTACTCTTCCTGACTGTGTGATCTTCATGAGGTTTTACATTTAAAAGCACATAGTGCCAGGTGGTAGTGGCGCTCACCTTTAATCCGTACTTAGGAGGCAGAGCCAGGGGGATCTTTGAGTTCAAGTCAGCCTGGTCTACAGAGCGAGATCCAGGACAGGCACAAAACTACACAGAGAAACCTGTTTCGAACCGCCCCCCCCAAAAAAAAAGCACATAGTTCTAGAAGTTGGAGAGGTTTGGAGTATATTTTCTTAAGTTACAAAACAAAAGTAATTAATTGCAGTGGATTTCATTTGTGGTTTATGACCTGTTATTTTCTTCATTTTTAGGACAATTTCTCCTGAACTCTATCTGAAAGAGGTTATTGGGGAAAGAGAGAGAAGAATGGGCAAGAAGTGAACTTGTAGTTAAATCTGTGGATATGCCTGGTCTCAGCATATTTTTATGAGTTGGTTCAGCTGAATACAATTTAAGAATTATTTGCTCTGCAGATGTTCATTTTAAATAAATGCCTATTGTAACCATTGTTGGAATTTCTGAATTCAAACTCTCACTTGGATAATTACTGAATTCACTTTTCTGATAGAGTTTTCCAGACTTCTAAGATATTTCTGTTGCTTCTTAACTACTTGGAGACAAGAAGGCTGCTTTATCGTCTCTTTCATTGGCTGGATAACCAGCCAGGTTACTAAAGGATACAGCATATTCTACAAGCCAGCCAGTCAGCTGTAGATTCCCTTTGTGGCTAGTGAGACACTGGGAAGTCCTAGCAAGACCTAAACTACAGCTGGGAGAGGAGGGAAGAGGCAACCAGCACTGAACAGATGGGCCATCAGTTTCCAGAGTGGCCATGGGAAGAAGGGAAGGCTTACACCTGGTGTCCCAGGACATGGGGCAGAGCTTGCCAACACTGCTCTTACCTAGATTTTATTTTACATCCTGCCATTTAGAAAGAAATTATGTATATATCCCAGTCTGGGCTTATATAATTCTCTGTCTATGTACAGATGCACATGCCCTGTGCTGATCAATATGTAGTTTAGAAAATTAAAAATAAGGCATCGGGAAAACCACAAAGGCAAATACTTCTTTTAAATGCCGCTTTGAGAACTAGGTACTGAGCTGGGCATAGTACAAATGCCTATAATCTAGCACTCGGGACACAGGCAGGCCTGGTGTACATAGTGAGTTCCAGACAGTCAGGGCCATGTACACCTGCTCGGAAAACACCAAAACCAAACCACAAACCTAGGTACTAATCAGCAAAGAGTTTTCAGATCACAGACTAATTAAAAAACAGCCATTCTGCTGAGTTTTGAGCTTCTTTGGTGGAAGTTAGTGTTGGAACTGCAGTGGGTGGGGGTGGGGGGAGGAATGTCCACTGTGCAGGAAGAGCTTCAGATGGTGGGGACAAAGTTTCCTGTTAAAATTCATAAAATGATCAAAATGTGCAGGTGCATATATACATTCTTTCACACACATGTTCAAGACAAGATTTACGTTGGCCTTTACAACATGGTCCTAATGTATTTTAAAGTCAGATGTGCTAGGCATGGTGGCATACTCTGCAGTCCATCACTTGGGAAACACAGATGGCTGGCTCTTTGGTTTGAGATCAGCCTGGGTAATACAGTGAGACTTTCCAAACAACCAAAATATCTTAAAGATTAGAAATATTTAAGAGATTAGAAGGCTAATTTATTTTCCAGGAAAACTTCTCTGAACCTCGACCAGATTTGAAACTCATTCTGAAATTTATTCTTGCCAGTTTGCCAATGAGGTAGAGCCTTCCTAGAAATGATTTTGCTTATAGTAAAATGTTAATATCATTAACATTTAAGCTATTAAAGCAAAACTAATGGTAGTCCCAAGAGTGGACTTCCACAGAAGAGGCTTTGACTTAACAGAAGGGGAGGTACCAGGGTAGCCACGTGCTCACAGTTGAAAGTGGCACAACAATAGGGAAGCCTTTGTTCTGCGGGGGACTTCCTCCCAAAACAAAGCTGCCAATCTACATCACTTGGCTACTGAATTCTAAAGGAGAGCAAATCTGCATGAGTTTCCTGAAAACCGCAGAATGCACTAACTGTTGTTGGGGTTTGGTTTGGTTTTGAGATGTCTCCTGCATTGCTCTGGCTGGCCTGCAAACTCACTATTTTGACCTGGTTGGTTCACAGAGATTCTCCTGCCTCCCAAGTGCTGGAATTAACACCATGCACCACAACTGGCTTGATGTTTTCAGTGTTGTAATGATTATTTTTTCTGTTTGTTGTGAGACTAAGTAAGACTGGATTCAGATCACTGAGACCAGTAGGAAGAACTTGTGAACAGATCAGTGCAGTCCTGCCCTTGGAAAGAGGAGAGTCTTTGTGTTAGAGAGAGCTGTCTCCTCTGCAAGTCACTGTGGGCAATCAAACAGCTGAAGCCAAGTCACTCAAGCTGATTCTGGAGGACACATACGCTCAATTCTTTCCCCTCCCCTTTTGTTTGGGAAACCAACCTCTGTGCGTCAATTGGCTCAACTCTAAATAAAGCTAATGATAGGACATATCTTACACAGTGTAAAGATGTCCTCACTGCATTATATGTCAAGACCTTACAGCACAGAATTATTTGGGGAAACACCAAGTCCCATCAAAACTAACAGAAGTCCAATAACCAAGGCCTGAGGGGCTCTTTCTTCTAGGTCACTCCATCATTCCCTTGAATACCTGCTGCTGAATGATGTTTCTATTGCCTAAGAAGGGACGATGAGGAAATGTTTTGTGTAGTGGCTTTGGAGAGAGTGAAACCCAGCTGCTTCCAGGTTTTGCCTGACAGTGTTCTCGGACTTCAAACATCACATCCTACTTGTTTGCTTTGCACCATTTGAACTTGGCTTGAAATATATGGCTTCCTAAATCTTGAAGAAGCTATATTTGTTACTGAGGTGTGGTCTATGTTCTGTTTTTATTTTATTTTACTGAATTCTGAAAGTCCATCTAAAACAGAACTGGCTTAGGTTGCCTGCTCTGTCACTCACCCTTCCCGTTGCCAAAATGTGGGAAGTAGAGTAAGGCATTCTGGGACTTCAGATCTCAAATGCTGATGCTGGCCTGAGTTCATATTGCATATTTAATGATAGTCTTTGTGTGTGACACCATATGCTCAATAAGGAGTCTTTTCTACAATCCTGATAACCTGTGTTAAAGTTCTAGAATCCATCTTGAGTATGGATTGTAATGATTTTATGTATCTATGTAGGACTCCTGCAAGGCATTGCCCTGCATTAATTCTAACTGCTAAACAATTCAAACGTAGAATGAAAACCCATCAAAGTCCAAAACTACAGCCATATTAATCCTTCCAAAGTCACAACCATTTTTTAAAAATAGAAGTATGTTGAATGGTTTTGAAAGTAGCCAGAGTGATTGGATTAAAAGGTTAAGTGAACATAAAACTCACACCCAGTCCTTGACACTCCAGTGGATTAGGAGCAGAGCGGTTTGCACTGTGTGTGTGACGCTTTTAGAGTCCAGCTCAAGTGAGTATGAAATGATGGGTCAGGCAGCCCTTTCAGAGCAAAGCTCTTGGCGCTGTGCCTGGGATGCCTTTAGAGCCCAGCCTCAGAGGTGAGTATGGCAGGATGGATCAGCCGCCTTTTCTTCAGAAAGCAGACTCCATTTATCACAGGACTCAAATTCTGCCACTAGGGGCAATGCACCACAACTTTGCAACTTGAAGACACATGCACTGGGGAAGATTTATCCATTTTGTCCCCTCACCAACTCCCTCCCTTCATTTTTCAGGATGACAACACCTTGCAGGTTTATGGCCGTCAGGAGAATTACTGCTAAGCTATATACTGATGTAATGAATCTAATATATGCTTTGCCATGAATTATGAGATGTTATTTAGTTGGGGATTTTATTACTTCAATCACTTATGACATATTTCTTTTATATGATTGCTCACTCTTAAACATACCAGATGACTATACATGGAACACCTAATAAAGTCCATATATGTTAAACATTGTTAAAATATAATGTTTTAATGTATTTGCCATAATTTGTTTAAATTTGATTACAGTGGGTGTTGGTATAAAAAGCAGAGGTGGTGTCGGTGAGATGGATCAGTGGGTAAGGTCCTTGACACCAAGACTGACAGTCTGAGTTGTCACATGAGGAGAAAAAGAACCGAACCACAAATTGTCTCTACCTCCAGGTATGCACATGTGCACACGTACACACACGTGTAAGAATATAGAAATAATGGTCTTAAAAGATCATAGCCTGTTAGGATCTGGAACCTCAGATCTGATGATGCATCTAAGTTAAATCTGGCTAAGAAATGTGCTTGTCTGTGTCAGGAATCGTCAGGAGGAGCTGACTCATTATTAGGTAGTTACATTTTAGCCTATTTGCCAGAAAGTCTGTTGATATTTGAGTGTTTTATGACAAACTATTAAATATTTCTGGATTCTGATAGATCTCTACAGTAGAAAGAATGTATTATTTGCTTAACTTTGCATTTAATACATTTGCCTGTTTTGCATAAATGCCAGAAATGTAATTTTAAAATAAACCCTGTGAACTTCTGGTAACATTACTCAATTGAACTAATGCTCTGTTAGGCTTCCAACTATTTCTTCTAATTTTACATACTACAAATTGTATTTATAATCCAAACCAAAAGGATAATCATTTCTTTTCAGGAGTCAGCTTGCAGTATCTTTCTATGCATGTATTTAAATTTGCTTCACCACTGAAGCTGGAAACTCAGATGCGAGGTCAAGGATTCAGCAAGGCTAACCTTTCCAGTCACAGTTCTTCAGCTATGAAGTGAAGGACTTGACTACAGAGGCATTATGACTCTGTCCAGCACTTCTGATGTCGATGATTTAGTCTTTGAAAGTAACAATGAAAATACAGCCTTGCTGCAGACATGACTTCTACATTGTCTCATTTGTCTTCCTTCACTTTATTCTCTGCCATGGATGGTATTTGGCCCATGACATGGAGTAGAAAATTGGATTATAAAGGTTCATTTAGCACACATGCATCTTCACACACATGAACATGCAAACACAAATACTCTGGCACAAAAGCTTCATTTAAATCCACATATTGTGGTACACAAGTGTAACCCTGGCATTCAGGAGACAGGAAGATCTCCAGTTCAAGGCCAGCCTGGGATACATGGTGAAACTAAATTACCCCAAACAAACAAAACTGAAGTTCGTTTTACCCTGCTTCAGTATAGTTTTGTGGAGATTGGAGAGAGAACACGTATTCATTTATGTTCCCTGACAGGGGAAAACTAAATGTAGCACATTGTTTCTCAATTATGAACATTTGGACTGAATACTTTCTGGACAGCTGGCCAGAACTATTGACTATTTAACAAAATCTTTGCCTTCTCTACACTAAATAGTGTTGCCATCTTCTGGCTCCCAGTTGTTTTCTTCTAGGAGCTGGAGAGATGCTTCAGTGGTTAAGAGCACTTGATGCTCTTCTAGAGGATTGGGGTTCAGTTACCTGTACCCACATGTCAGCTCATAACCACCTGTAACTCCAGTCCAGTAGATCTAATACCCTCTTCTGACCCCACAGGCATCAAGCACACATATGGTGCGCATATATACATGGAGGCAAAACACTCATACATATAAAATAAAAATAAATAAATATTAAAAAATGTTAAAAACAAATGTTTCTGTATATTACCAAATGTTCTTGGTGGGGGCAGAGTTGCCCCCATTTTGAAAATCACTGTAGGGAATATAAGAATAGGAACCAATATGGTAGAGACAAATACACAATTGTATATGTAAATGAATATGAAAGTATTATGTAAATTATGTAAAGAACTATGTCCTTAGTGCAATGAAAACATGGAGAAGGAACCTGACTCAGTGGATGCGGGTCAGGAAAAACCTGACAGCTTAGCTGTTTGCAGAAGAGTGAGTGAAGCCGAGAAGGAGGTGAGAGGCTTTTCAAGTAGAGATAGTTTCCCATTGATGGAGAGACCAATGGCAGCCGGGAGATGTGGAGTGGGACTTGGAAGTTATAATACTGCAGTGAGCTGCTTGGACTTCATTCTGTGTGGAGAAAGTTACGTTGTTAGATTTGGGGAAGTGAAGATGTTGGGTGTAGGGGATGAATATTTAATGCTTTACAATATTTAATATTTCACAGCTGCCTTTTTAAAAAGCATATAATAACCCATTCTCCTCCAAACAACTCAGGGGAGCCCTTTCCTCGAATCCCTGCCTGACGGGCTGTTTTCACTGAGAGCAGCCGTTGAGATTTTGGTTGGAGAACAGTTTCCTGTTCAGATGGCATTCCTTCGAGTAAACATTTTTCTGCCTGTGCTGCCCTCAGCCTATGTGTCTTTTTATTTTCATGCCTTTTTATTTGTTTGATATTTTTCTTCTGCCTTCCTCCAAATTTTGGTCAGTTCTTATCTATGTGTATGAGTCCTTTATGTATTTAGACAAGACTCCTATTTCTTCAATTTGCTGAAATGATACTATTTTGTTTTGGTGATTTTTATGGTTTTTCAACTATTCATGGTGGGTTTTGTCAAAGGGAAGTTTCTCGTTTTGTGTACCACAAGCTATTAATCTTTTCTGTGGGTTTGCTTTAAGGTTGTGTTTGGAGGAGCTCTCATCTCCTCCAAGATTACATAAATATCCAATTTTCATCTAGCACTTTCAGCTATAAGAAGCAAATCCAGGGGTTGGGATTTAGCTCAATGGTAGTGCTTGACTAGCAATTGAAAGGCCCTGGGTTTGGTCCTCAGTTCTGGAAAAAAGAAAAAGAAGCAAATCCATAAATCCGTTGTCCCTGCAATTTAGATATATGTGTAAACAGTGGGTTTTTTGTTTTTGAGGCAAGGTCTCACTATGTAGCCCTGGCTAGACTAGAATTCAATAGATAAACCAGGCTAATTTTGAATTCATAGAGATCCACCTGTCTCTGCCTCCAGAGTGTTAGATTTATGAGCATGCGCCATTACACCCAAGTGAGCAGAGTATATTTTGTTGAGAGATCATAGTTGAATTTTGGGCAGATTATCTAGCAGCTGGTTTAGACGTACAGGGACAGGATTAGAGTTGCAATGGAAGGGATACACGCAGCTCTATTGGGAGGATGCAGGTTGCTCACCAGCCTGTCTGTGAGCGTCTTACTTTGGATGATGGCTCCACTGTGCTGGGTGCTGCAGAGCTACTCGGCTCTTCTCCATCTTGCTCTGCACTCCAGCAGGCTGCATCTATATGGACCTCTTCTCCTCTGGCTTCTGGCTTGAACTTGTTTCACAATGGAATTGTCTGCATGAGAAGTCAGACATAAGAGAGATGGATATTAACTCCCTAGACCACTTTCTGCTTGGCACTGATTACATTCCTTTGCAGAAAACAATAGCTCCTGTCGGCTATTCTGCAATCCTGCATCTCTGCCTCTTATGATGGTAAATCCTGTCTACTTGATAGTTATCTAGAAACACACCCTAGGCATGCCTGTGAGGTGGCTTCCTGATAGTTCTTTTTATTCAATTTTAAAATTTATTTTACATACCACCATTTCCCCCCCTCCTCTCACCCACCTCCTTCTGCTTCCCCTCATCCACTCCTCAGAAAGGGTAATGGCCCCCATGGGAGTCAACAAAGCATAGCATACCAAGTTGAGGCAAGACCAAGCTCCTTCCCCCTGTATCAAAGCTGAGCAAGCATCCCACCATAGGGAATAGGTTCAAAAGCCAGCTCATGCTCCAGGAACAGATTTTGGTACCACTGCTAGACCCACAAATACACAACTATCATCCACACGCAGAGGGCTTAGGTCGGTCCCATTCAGGATCTCTAGCTGCCAGTCTAGAGTCCATAAGCTCGAACAAGCTCAGGTCAGCTGTCTCGGTGAGTTTCTCCGTGGTGATCTTATGCCCCGCCCCTTGCTATATAAACCCTCCCCTCTCAACTTGACTCCAAGAACTCCAGTGCTTGCTGTGGATTTCTGCATTTTCTTTCATCAGTTACTGGATGAAGGTTCTGTGATGACAATTAGGGTAGTCACCAATCTGATTACAGGAGAAGGCCAGTTCAGGTACTCTCGACTCTCTTCACTACTGCAGGAGTCTTAGCAGGGGTCATCCTTATGGATTCCTGGGAGTTTCCCTGGCACCAGGTTTCTCCCTAACCTCATAATGGCCTTCTCTATCAAGATATCTCTTTTGTTGTTCTCCCCCCATCTCTCCCCCAATTCGACCATCCCTATCCCTCATGTTCCCATGCCCATCCCCCCCCCCTCTACTTTCCCTCCCAGTTTACCCAGGAGATTTGTCTATTTTCCCCAGGAAGATCCATTCGTCCCTCTTAGGTCCTCCTTGTTACCTAGCTTCCCTGGGCTGTGGATTGTAGTTTGGTTATCCTTTGCTTTACATCTAATATCCACTTATGAGTGAGTACAACCGTGTTGTCTTTCTGGATCTGGGTTACCTCACAGGATGATTTTTTTCTAGTTCCATCCCTTGCTATAATTTCATGATGTCATTGTTTTTTAACTGCTGAGTAGTACTCCATTGTGTAAATGTATCACATTTCTTAGCCCTTCTTCGTTGAGAAGCATCTGGGTTGTTCCAGGTTCTGGCTATATGAATAATGCTGCTATGAACATAGTTGAGCAAGTGTCTTGTGGTATGCTTGAGCATTCTTGGGTATATGCCCAAGAATGGTATCATTGGGTCTTGAGGTAGATTAATTCCTAACTTTCTGAGACACCACTATACTGATTTCCAAAATGGCTGTACAAGTTTTCACTCCCAAAACAGTGGAGGAGTGTTCCCCTTACTCCACATCCTCCCAATATAAGCTGTCATCAGTGTTCTTTTTTTTTTTTTTTTTTTTTTTTATCTTAGCCATTCTGACAGGTATAAGATAGTATCTCAGAGTGGTTTTGATTTGCTTTTCCCTGATGACTAAGGATGTTGAGCAATTCCTTAAATGTCTTTCAGCCATTGAGATTCTTCTGTTGAAAACTCTCTGTTTAGATCTGTATCCCATTTTTTAAATTGGATTATTTGTATTTTGAGTTTTCTTGAGTTCTTTATGTGTTTTGAGAACAGTCCTTGTTAGATGTGGGTTGGTGAAGATCTTTTCCCATCTGTGGGCTGTCCTTTTGTGCTATGGCTGTCCTTTGCCTTACAAAAGCTTTTCAGTTCAGGAGGTCCCATTTATTAATTGTCGATCTCAGTGTCTGTGCTACTGGTGTTATATTTAGGAAGTGGTCTCCTGTGCCAATGTGTCAAGGCTACTTCCCACTTTCTCTTCTATCAGGTTCAGTGTAGCTGGATTTATGTTGAGGTCTTTGATCCACTTGGACTTGCATTTTGTGCATGGTAATAGATATGATCTATTGCAATCTTCTACATATTGACATCCAGTTATGCCAGCACCATTTGTTGAAGATGCTTCTTTTTCCATTGTATGATTGGCTTCTTGTCAAGAATCAGATGTTCATAGATGTGGGATTTATAGCAGGGTCTTCGATTCGATTCATTGATCACGTGTCTATTTTTTATGCCAATACCAAGCTGTTTCCCCCCCTTTTTTTTTTGAGACAGGGTTTTCTCCATGTAGTTTGGTGTCTGCCTGCATCTCACTTTGTAGACCAGTGGCCTCAAACTAACAGAGATCTGCCTGGCTCTGCCTCCAGAGTGCTGGGACTAAAAGTGTGTGCCACCACTACCTGTCAGATACCAAGCTGTTTTATACTATATCTCTATTGTAGAGCTTGAGGTCAGGGATGGTGATGCCTCTGGAAGTTCCTTTATTGTACAGGATTGTTTTAGCTATCCTGGCTTTTTGTTTTTATATGAAGTTGAGTATTGTTCTTTTGAGGTTCCCGAGAGGTTTAAGTGAAGAAGGAAAGATCTGCCCTGAATGTGAGTGGCAGCATCCAATGGACTGGAGTGTTGGGTGGATAGAAAGGCAAGAAAGGAGAAAGTGAGCTGAGCACCAGGAGTCACCACCCCTCCGCTCCCTGATTGCTGATGAAGTGTAAGCTACCTTACACTGCTGCTGCCGCCGCCACCACCACCGCCGCCACCGCGCCACGCCGCCACGCCGCCCTTCCTCTCCAGGACAGATTGTACCCTTGAGCTGCAGGCCTTTCTTCCTTCATTTGCTTTTGTCAGATATATATATATATATATATATATATCTGAATATATATATTGGTCCCAAAAGAAAAGTGACTAGAATAATTCCTATGCCACACCTCCAATCAAGGTTGGTCCTCGCTGACTTTTGTCTGCCCTAATATTCATCCCATCTAGTCTTGGACTTCCTCGGAAGCCTAACTGGGTGTGCCTCCTTTCCTATGCCCTCGCAAGAGTATCTGAATTGCCCATGACAGCGTCTGAAGCTGCCACTTCCTACTGGTTTGACATATGCCCCTGGGCAGCCCTGGAAGCTTGTTACTCTGAGGTTGTTGGACTTTGCCCTAGAATCAACCTCCAGGAGGCCACACAAGTTCCCCTGAAGGAAATGCCCTTCAGATTCTGCCTCTGCACATGACAGATCTGCTTCTAATCACAGACTCTTCTACACCGTCTAACGCAGGTAATGCTGGCACTAAAGAGATGCCTGCCACATGATGGAAAGCAGAAGGTTGGACTGTCTTGACATACTGCTGCACTGTCTCTGTAGACAAGTTCTTTCCTCCTGTTTCACTCCCACATGCCGGAACATGCCACAGAATTCCGCCTGACCCCCTCTCTGTTCCCTTCCTGGCATGCTGCTGGTGTCCCTGACCATTCTCTCTGTTGCTCCAAATTTGACCTTTACAACTAATATTACAGACCCCAGGTTATTTCAGGTGACTTTTTAAAAGGCACCCATTGCCTCAATAGTTTTTGCTTAACAAAAGTGAATGTTATTTACCTCACACTCACTGTGCCTTTCACGGTCACCTTTAGCCTATAAAACCATCTGAGTACTATTATAGTCTTTCCTGAGAGTCTCAGAGATGTGAATAAAGTAGCGTGAGTTCCCAGTTAGAAAGCAAGAAAATGATATGGCTATGCTGCCTTCCTTGGAAAGTAGAATGTTCATGGCTACACACAATTGTTGTGTGTGTGTGTGTGTGTGCAATTAGTAAGAATAACAAACCTCTCTTAGCAAACCCTTAAAGGTATATATGTGATGAAACAATGGGCACAAACACTTTAAGGATGCCATGCTTTATTCTAGCTCACAGTCTGAGAGCACAGTCCCTTGTGGCAGAGAGGCATGGTGGTGGAGCTTGAGGCAGCTGATTGCATTGCGTTTTTACTTTCTCTTCTCCAACACTTACGTTTTAGTTATTATTAACGTGTATATCTGTGTACGGCATGTGTGTGTCTGGGGGTGGTGCAGACACACATGTGGAGGTCTGAGACAATTTGCAGAGTCAGTTCCCTCTTCCACTAAGGGTTCCAGGGATCAAAGCCGTCATTGGCTTATGTGACAAATGCTTTCCCACTGAGCCATCTTGCCTGCCTTCACTTTCTACTTTTTATTCAATCCAGGACCCCAGCTTAGAGAAAAGCACCACTCACATTTAGAGTGGATCTTCTCACCTCAAGTAACATAATCTAGAGGTCCGCTCATAGACATGTCCAGGGTCTGTCTGCTGGGGTATTCTAGATCCTGTCAAGTAGGCAGGCCCTAGTTGGCCCACACTAACCCAGTCTTCCTAGACATCAGATCTCATGCGATTCATCCTACAGAACTGCAAATCTGTGATATGTTCCTCCTGCTCCTCCCCTCCCACCCTGCTATCACCACCCTCTGTTCCTGTGCATTTGTTTTTTAAGATTCCAGGTATAAATGAGATTATACAGACTTTTCGTTCTGTGTCTGGCTTATTTCACGAAGCACAATGTCTTCCACGTTTGTCTCTCTTGTTGCAAATGGCAGTATCTTGTCCCTTTTCTATCCGATGATACTCCATTGCATATGCACCACAATTTCATTATCCATGCATCTGTAAGCAAACGTCAGTTTTTCCTACACCCTTTTTATTTGAGAACTATGCTACACTGACACAGTGACATAGCTATCTCTATGAGATAGTGATTCTGTTTCCTTTGGGCACACACCGAGAAGTCAAATTACTAGATCATATGGTAGTTCTACTCATATTTTCTTGAGAAACATCCACATGGTTTTCCATAATGGCTGCACCAACATACATCTCCATCCCAGTGTACAAAGGGTTTCCACTTCTCCACACTCTTACCAACACTGGTCATCTCTTGTGCATTTCATAAAGGCCACCCTAACAGTTATGTGATGATGTGTCCATGGTACTTATTGCACTGCCTAAACATTAGGGATGTTAAGCACCTTTTCATGCACCTGCTGGCCATTTTTCTATTCCCTTTTGGAACACTGTCTAGTTCTTTGCCTGTTTTAATTGACTTTTGAGGGCTTTCACAATGTGCTATTCAAATTGCCTTTACATTTACACATTCCACTCCAGCTTCTACTCATCTTCTCCTTCTGACTTAGTTTTTTAAACTCCACCTGATAGATGAAATCTTTAGTTTTAAAAGCAGTGTACAATGTGAACTTTCTCTGATGAGATGGCTGGACCTATGCCATCAGTACTGGATGGTGCCACCAACAGCAGCCAGTCTGGTTCACAATCAAGACCATACAGAGAGTCACCAAGAAGCTTACAACCAACCAAACAAACCAACCCCAAGTGACCAATCCTCCAGACCACTTTGGGGATTGGATTGACTGCTTTGGGATGTAGTCTTGGGTAAAGATGGTTTAATGTATGATTAAGCAGAGAATTGCTGATCTAAAGGAAATATTCTGAGAGAGCAGCAAGTGCAAAGGCCCTGTGATGGATGATCTGGGGGAGCTGTGAGGAGTTGGTAAAGTAGAAAACCAGGATGCTGAATCAAAGGAGAGGAAAGGAGACTGGTCCTGGGTCAGAAAAGGAGGCAGAGGCATTTTGGATTAGAGGAAGGAGTTTGGAGTCTCTGTAAATGCAACTGGAATCCCTGGAGAGTTTTGAGCAGTGAAATATTATTATAAAGCAAGAAGTATGTATAAAACAGCCTCATTCTTTTAAAGGAATGCATAACCCTCTGGATTATAGATGGACCATAATTTATTCAACCACTTTACTGTTGATTGACGGTTGGGTTGCTTCCAATCCAGCCCTATTACAAAGAGAACTGCAGAGAATATCCCTGTGCACGTGTCTTTTAGAACTGTTATGGGATCAAGTCCAAAAGCTTAAAACAATTTAGACCTGGAATGTGGTTGGTGGGAAGGGGGTGAAATCATTTAAGTTTCCTTGTTGTGCAAGGGAGTGAGAGCCTGTAAGCTCGAGTGTTTCAAATGCATGTTCTACATCAGCCCAAATCAAGCTAGTTCTAGCAGACCATCAAAACTCTGCACCAGCCACTGGAGTGTCTACAGAAACACTGATGTGAGAAACGCGGCCACACCCGCTGGGCTGGAGCCGGACACTTTATTTCCCTTCAGGTTTTCACTCACACTGATTCTGCTTCCAGTTCTATACAAGGGATTTAACTAACATAGTGCATGCCTAGTTGGCTTTTTAAAAATCCTATCATAAATCAGAACAGTATTTTCCTTTTAGATAAGTATATATATATAGTGATTTTCATTGTCTAAGGAAAAGGAGCCTAATATGAGTGTTTCTCTGTCTATTCAAATTTTCTTCCCCACAAATTATATCCAACTTCAGACACACATTTGTGTACAAATAAGTTTTCATTTGTTCATACAGTTACTGCTTATTCATACAGGGTACTTGTGCTGAGGTCCAAAGATGCGTCACAAGCATCCGCTTTCCTTATTGAACTCAGTGTGTAGGGAGAGGAAGTTCCAGGCAGCAGAGAATCCAGCTCAGGACTAGAACTTCCTCAGGTTAAGCAGGGATGATTATGGGGCCCAGAGTTAGGGACTCGCGGTGGTGGCATTCAGTGGACAATATGCAATCTAAGTAGAACTCTGTATTGAGAGACTGCCATGGAATTAGCAGGATGGTATATACTGTAACAAATTCATGCACCTTTTCCTGTCCTGTCTTTCTTGTCTGAGAACTCTTGATGTTCTGCTGAGCCTGTGTAAAAAGCCCAGGATCATCTTTTATGACAAGATCCTTCACTGAATCATGCCTGCAAAGTTATTTAGCCATAAAGGCACCATATTCACACTGTGAAGAGTGGGAATGGGAACACATTTGGAGTCTGGTCTTCAGTGTACCATAGAGGGCTGGGGCAGAGGCAGTGCATACAGCTGGGGTCCTGATGTGGGACTAGACTGAAGCACAGGACTAACAACATAGCTATTGGAACAACTGCCCCAGTGATTTCTCATTTATCCCTGAGCTTGCATTGTTTCCATGAGACAAAAATTTCTGGTAGGAATATGTAGTTGGTGAAGCCTGGCTCAGCTGTCTTTGCCAGTGCCAGGGAGAGGCAGATGACTCCTAAGGCACTGGTACCAAAAGATAGGAACTTGCCTCTCAGCAGGGCTTGCATCGTGTTAGGGCTGTGCCAAAGACACATGGAACTTAAACACTGGAGGAAAAACGACTGGATGATCAGATTTCTCTGAGGGAGAGCTGCTGGGCTGAAGATGAAGCATGGATAGGATGGCAATTCACACAAGTGTTTTGATTTTCCTCTTTGGGTAGCTCATTAAAGGTCACTTGGCTTTTTATCAGACTGTCATTAAAAGAACTTTACTAAGTGGGGAGTCTATAGTGAATAAATCAAAGGTACACAACACATTTTAAAGTGTGCAATGACTACAGTTATGGTGGTATTCTATTTGTACTGAAATGTGATTTTAATTGTATATTAATAAATAAAGTTGCCCGGGGGTCAGAGCTATTAGAGCCATACAAAGAGCATGGCAGTGGTGGCACACACCTTTAATCCCATAGATCTCTGTGTGTTCAGGGATACAGCCAGCATTGGAGACACACGCTTTAGACCTGGAGGGCTGTACTTACAGGCAGTGATGAGGCAGTCATGTGTGGTTTTTACAACCAATGAGAAGGCAGAACAGAAAGACTATTTAAAGACATACACACAGGAAGTAGGTCTCTTTTGGAGAGGTAGGACCACCGCAGGAGAAGGGTAAGATTTTAGCTCTGAGCTCTGACCTCTTGGCTTTCTCTTTTACATTGGTCTGTGTTTCTTATTTAATAAGACAGTTGGTTACATCTACATACAGTTGCTTACACATTAATATACTTCGTAGCTACACAGATCAGCAAGATCTTTCTCAAAGTAATTTGTGAATATGATGCCAAAGTCTTTAAAAGGACATATGGGGGGCTGGAGAGGTGGCTCAGTGGTTAAAAGCACTGGCTGCTCTTCTTGAGGACCCAGGGTTTGATTCCCAGCACCCACATCATGGTTCACAACTGTTTGTAACTCAAGTTCTAGGGCATTCAATTCCTCCTGCTTCCTTCTTAAGGACACCAGGCATGCATATGGTGCACAGTCATAATTTCAAGCAAAACATCCCTGAACATAAAATTAAAAAAATTAGATAAATAATACCACAGAGCCAGTTATTCCACATTACAAATTGAGAAAGAAATGTATATTTGTGCGTGGTGGTTTGAACAAAGATCCCTCACATTCTTGGTCATTTGAATATGTGTTTGCCCAGTTGGTAGCACTGTTTGGGCAGGTTTAGGGGTGTGGCTTCATTAGAGGAAATGCATCACAGGGTGGGCATTGAGGCTATCCAAGTTGCTCTCTCTACTTCCTGTTGTGGTTCAAGATGACAGCTTAGCTCTCAGCTTCCAGCTCCAGCTGTCAAGTCTGCCTGACCCTGGACTTGCCCACCCTGGTGGTCATAGTCTCTTACCCTCTGGAACCATAAAAAATAAACCCTTCATTATATAAATTAACTTGGTCATAGTATTTTTTCATAGAAATAGAAAAGCTACTAATGCAATGTATTTGCAATTAGATAGATAGATAGATAGATAGATAGATAGATATAAATAGGGTAGTAGGTAATAGGTAGATAGATAGATAGAAGATAGATATAGGTAGATAGATAGATAGATAGATAGATAGATAGATAGATAGATAGATAGATATATAGACATACAATTTCAGGGATTGTGTACAAGGGTATTTACTGCAAATGATATTACCATCTAACAATGGAGAACAGCAGGTAGAATATTATTTACTTTTAAAAAAGATATACTCTCAAATAACACTTAGGACATAGTGCAATGTGTATTCACTTTTGTTGGAAAAATCTGTTTCAAAGCATATATAATGGAGACCTGTAGGTAAGATGGCAGATAAGAAGCTGCTGGTATAATCCAATTAAGGAGAAGAGTCAGGATAAGAAAAGAACAGACTATTCAATAGAGAGAATGAGTAAGAGGCTTGGGAAATTCACAGAGGCAGTGTTGACCAGCTGAAAATTGCTGAGAAATAGATACGAAAAAAAAGTCAATGGGCTAAAGCTCTGCTCACACTGCTCCAGTCAAGAGCAGAAAGTGGACTTCTCATCCAAGGATGAGCCCTGCAGCCACTGCACAAAGAGACCAGAAGCCTCAACCAAACCTCCAATCAATGGTGGATTTTGTGAGTCAATGGTTCTTCCTATGATGCATCAGCAGTGGAGAAGGATCCCAATTTGTCACTGTATGTAACTTGGAGGATGTAATGGTTAGGTGCCATCTTGAGAGGAGCCTATAGGAGGCTCAACTCTGACAGTGGTGTACATAACCCTGCATTAGATGCCAGGAGGCAGTCTCATCAATGGAGAATATAAGAGGCCTGTCACTCTGAGTATGAGGTCAGCAGCTGGAACAACCTGTGGCGCCCCTACCTGCCATTGGGTGCTATAGAGCATAAGAACTCTGAAGTACTTCCCCCAGCATGGTGATTAACACCAAATGTATAATCCATTTCCTGTACAGATCTCGGTGCTGTGGCTGCTTCCCACACTCCCAACAATTGGGCCACCCCCAAGCTAGAACATTAGCCACCTCCAAGAGTATGATCTGGGGAGCATCAGGAGGGAGAAGAAACCTACCCAGCTCCGAGAACACAAAGCTATGTCCAGTGGGCAGAGGCTCCTGGGACACAAGAGAAGCCGATAAAGTGAAGACAGCTCTGGCAGCATCATATACTTACACAACACTGGCTGATAGCCAGCGTAACCACAGAGACAAGAGGCTACGAGGTGACTGACCCACCCATTCCCCTGTGCAGCAACAAAGTCTCCAAATTTCAAACACCCAGAAAGATGCTGCTCTGACATTTTATCCGATGTCTTGCCTTTATGATCTCCAATTTTCTACATTTTCAAAAAGCAACATTTCACTGTATTGTGTTTTATTTTAGTCTCCTTCATAAATTCATCTAGTTTTGCTTTGTAACATCTTCATTATTGGTAGTATTTTTTTTTCTCACTTTTAATTATTTTTTTCTTTTTTTATCTTGTCTTCTCCTTTCTACCATGTTTTTTGTAGTATGGATTTTTTTAAACAGTTTATAGTTTGTTCTTTTTTAAATTCCCCTTCTTACATTTATCTAATTTTGTTTTCAAGTTTTCTCATTATTGGGTGCCCTAGTTACTGTTCTATTGCTGTGAGGAGACACCCATGGCCAAGGAAGCTATAGAAGAAAACATTGAATTAGGGGCTGGCTTACAGTTTCAGAGGGCCAGTCCATTCTCATCATGGCAGGGAGCATGGTAGCATGACCAGCAGGTGCAGGGGCAGCAGCTGAGAGCTCACAAAGGATCCATAAGTTGCAGCAGAGAAAGAGCAAGACTGAGCCTGGCTGGGATTTTGATACTTCAAAGTCCCGCCCCCCTCCTCCAATAAGGCGACATCTCCTCTAACAAAACCTCCTAGGCTTTTCCAAATAGTTCCACTAACTGAAGACTAAGTATTCAAATATATGAGCCTACAGGGGCCATTCAAACTACCACATTGGGAAATCTTATTTTCTCTTTGTTCAATTTTTCTCATCTCTTGCTTTTTTTTTTCTTTCTCCCCACAACATTCTTCCACTCATCTTTTTCTTTATCATACTTATCCTGGCTTCTGCATTTTCCCACTTTTTCTGCCTTTTATTATCTCATTCATTAGTATGTCAGTACCCCTAAATAGTTGACTTCATAGCGTTTCTATATTAGTTTTTTATTTTCTATTTTTAACCATCTTTGATATGTTAGATATATGAATGGGCTTTAATTACTAATCCCACTCTTGACAGGAGTTCATGTGAAGTAAAAAGGCCCTGAGTAGCAAACTCATCCTAACTAGAAAGAGTCAGGCTAGAGATATCACAGTAATTGATCTCAAATTATACTGCAGAGTCATAGTAATAAAAACCATGACACTGTCACAAGAGTAGAGGATGTCGAACTTAATCCATGTAGTTACAGCATCTAGAATATATCAAAAACATACATTGATAGAAGACAATCTTTTCAAGAAAAGGTGCTTAAAAACTGAGTATCGCCGCGGTGGTGGCGCACGCCTTTAATCCCAGCACTCGGGAGGCAGAGCCAGGCGGATCTCTGTGAGTTCAAGGCCAGCCTGGGCTACAAGTGAGTTCCGGGAAAAGGCGCAAAGCTACACAGAGAAACCCTGTCTCGAAAAAAAAAAAAAAAAAAAAAAACTGAGTATCTACGTGTAGGAAATGAAACTAGATTCATGCAAGGAAATTCAAAGTGGATCAAAGATCTTAATGTAAAAGCTAAGTGTTTGAAACTGTTTAAAGGAACACGTGGGGAAAACAGTTCAGATACCAACATAGTCAAGGACTTTCCAAAAGGAACTTGAATGGCACAGGAAGCCATGCCAAGAATAGTACAAGGAAGCAACTCTGGGAACGGACAAATAGAATTGCATGAAATTAAAAAGCTCCTTTGCAACAAAAAAAACAACTCCAAGGAGACAACACATAGGATGAGAAAATCTCTGTCAACTGTATAGCAGACATAAGCTCACCTAGTCTTTCTAAAGAACTCCAAAAATCAAACACCAAAAAGACCCAGAAAATCCAATCCATGAATGGGCCAATGAACTGAGCAGACAGTTCTCAACAGAATAAATGAATGAAAATGACTAATGAGTGTTTGAAAATGTACTCAAAATCATAAGCCATCAGGGAAATGCAAATAAAAACTACCTCGATATCTCATAACATCCTAGTTAGAATCACTATCATCAAGAAAACAAAGACCAGCAGATGCTGGTGAGGATGTGGAGAAAGATGAACCCTTCATCCTTGCAGGTGGGCGTGTGAACTGGCACAGTCTCCATGGACATGAGTGTGGGGGTCTTCCAAAAAACCTGAAAACACAACTATCGCCTGACCCAGCTAAACTTCCCGTGGCTATATAGCCAGAGGACTTTAATTCTACATACCACAAGACAGAGACTTGTGCATCCCTATTTAGTGTCCGCCATCCACAACAGCCAAGAAATGAAAGAGGGAAGAGGGCTAGATGTCCATCAACAGATGAACTGCTAAGGAAAACACGCTGCATATGCATGATTTGGCCTTGAAGGGAAGGAAATCATGGCATCCGTTGGAAAAGAATCCAACTTGAAGAGCATCATGTTAAACAAAATGAGTCATACTAAACGACAAGTGACTATGCTTTCACTCTTATGCAGAATGTGTGTGTGTGTGTGTGTGTGTGTTGTGTGTGTGTGTGTGTGTGTGTTAAAATGAGAAAGGATTTTAGAAAGGCAATATTGAAAGGGAAAATGGAGATTAAAGGGAGATGAAGGACACAGGAAGTAACAAAATACACACTACTTGTAAGCAGGAGGAGGATTATTTATGGGGAAAAAGGAAACCAGAAAACGAGAAGGGGGGGGGGGGGTAGGTGAATGCAGTGAGAGGGAAAGCAATGAGAATAAAATATACTGACACATTTATGAAAATATCATAATCATATTTCTCTATGCATCACTCGCTCTGCTAACTTTAAAAAAATAAACGTCAAACTCAAAACATATAATATTATATTATAAAATCAGGATGAAGTCAGAAAAAAAGAAAAAGCCAAGAAACAATTTTCCATATATCTTCAGAGTTCCTTTTGATGCCTACCCAGGGAACTAGATTTGGATTCCCACTAAATCTCTCTACTTAATGGAATTAGATTCTAAGTATTGTTGTGTTTTGTCATGTTTTCCATTTCAACAATGTTTTTTAGTTAACCAGAATGTAGGTTTTAAAATTAGGATACTGAAAAACTGTTGTACTATAAAGATAAAATCGAAATAATCATGCAGTAAATTTTTCTTACTTAACTAAGAACATGCAAAAGGCCGCCTGAGATGTATTTTCACAGCACCCACACCAGGACTCCACTCTAATGGTTGGTTCTCATGCAGATAGCCACACAATCACCTGCCAGAATCATTTACCAGCCATGTCTAAGCCATGGTTCATGGGCACTATCTTACCCAGAATCAGTTTGAATGTGACCTAACAAAAAACTATAAACCTGTAAACTTACTTAAAGTTTTCTTTTCCTTTTTTCTCTTTCTTTCCTTTTCTTCCTTTTCTTTTCTTCCTTCCTTCCTTCCTTCCTTCCTTCCTTCCTTTCTTCTTCTCTTGTCTCTCTCTCTCCCTCCCTCCCCCTCTCCCTCCCTCCCCCCTCCCTCCCTTTTCTTTCTTTCTTTCTTTCTTTCTTTTCTTCTTTCTTCTTTCTTTCGAGACAGGGTCTCACTATGTAGTCCTGGCATTCACTATATAGACCAGGCTGACCTCAAACTCATGATATCTGGCTGCCTCTGCCTCTAAGTGCTATGGTTAAAAGTGTGCAGCATCAATCCTGATCCTAACTTGATTGTTCTTGAGAATGAACTTTGTGTGAAAGAGAGAAATGACAATGTGTCACAACGTTAAAATGTTTGATATTTTTGCTCCAGTGAATAAGTCACAGTATCATTACTAATAAGTCTCTATTTCCTGTATTTAAAAAGCCCCAACCTCCTTCAACTCTAACGGTTGGCATTTCCCGCTGGGATACTGCAGAACACCACAGACCATTTGCAGGATCTTGTTTTCGGTTAACAATTCATGAGCAAAAAAGGAGCAATCACTTCAGGGCAGAAATTCTTTTGTTTTCCTTCTCCCCATCAAAGTGTCTTTTCTTGCCAACTCACACTGAAGTTTTGATCCTGAATTTTATTATCTTGGATACTGAGTCCTAATACACTGCTTAGCTGGCTGACCATACTTTTATTCTCTCTCTCATTGAAGCTGTTATCTGCAAATCCAGGGAGTGGGGGAGAAAACAGATTCACTGATGAACTGTTTTAAATTATGACTTGGACTTATGAAGCATCAGTCCTTGACACTTCAATTTGGAACTTGGTCTTGATGGACTTAAACTCAGCTCCATAGTTCAGTTGTCCTGAGAGGAAAACATCTATAGATTTTCGAGAACTGAAGATGAGATTCAAGAGTAGAAGGGCTTGGGAGCCTTGTTGAAACAGAAAGAGACTTTGATTTGACAAATACTTGGGTTTAAGTTTAGCCATTGTGCTTGAGATAAATTAAGAAGTAAAAAAGAAAAGTATTTTTAGTTTTGTCTCTGATCATTTGAACAACTTTTATGTTAATCTCCATCCAGAATGATCTCTACTCTGGAATGACTCCTTTTGTAATAGCCATAGATCATTCACCTCCACTGTCTGTCCACAGGGACAACTTCAGAGAAACACTGTGAAGTTCAGACACATGAGCCTTTGTAGGAAGAGATACAAGCAGATCTTGTTCTGTGACATCATGGGATGGTTTGGACTCCACAGCTCCACCTGGGCACTTCACTTCAGGCAATGTGACATTGGGGTACATTTGGCAACAAAACAGATAAACTGTCCATCCTGATGGCATGGCGACATTAAGCCAGCCATTGGAATAGAGAGGAGCAGAGAAATCATTTCATGTTGTGGTTGCAGGCTGGGAGAGGTGCTCAGTAGTGAGGAAGGTGGTCTGGGTTTGACCCGGATCTGCACAGTCTATCTCTCTCCATTGATTTTCCAGTGCTGGTGAAGACCTACAGGATGACCTCTCATACAGGTGTTTTTGCCTCACAAATTTATCAGTGGCAACTCTAACCCTTTGCATTGGAAATAGAGACAGGCTTCAGGGAGGAAATTAGGTCCTGAGCCCTATGAGAGGATTAGCATGGTGGTTCTCAACCTTCCTAATGCGGTGACCCTTTAATACAGTTCCTCATGTTGTGGTGACCCCAACCACAAAATTATTTGTTGCTACTTCATAACTGTAAATCTTCTACTGTTATGAATTGTAATGTAAATATCTGATATTCAGGAAACCTGATATGTGACCACCCCCACCCCTAGAATGGTCACGACCCACAGATTAAGTACCACCTGATGAGCACATGTAAGAATCACAAGAGACCATGTTTCACATCTCCTTACTCTCCGTCATGTAAAAAAAAAAAAAAGAGAGAGAGAGAAGACAGCTTGCTTTTCACAACATCAAAAACAGCCTCACCAGACAGAGCATCTTCTGGTGCCTTGATCATGGACTCACCTGTTCCCAGAACAGCGAGAGACCATGCTATCTAAAGCACCCTATCTACGGTATTTTGTGAAAGCAGTTGGCTGACTGATATGGACAGGATGAATCTTTTGTGTTAGGATAACTAAGCTGTTCATCTTCCTGTCCAGGAACTGGACATCACTGGGTTAGACAGACAGATTACACAGATGTAACTGGACCCCTCCACGTTGTAAGGCTGGTTGCTCATGTTTCTGTATCTCATCTGGGTTAGCATTGCCATTGGGAGTGCGATGTTGCAGTGCCTCCAGGTCTCTGTGATGGCTTGGCTTTGATGGCCCCTGTGTCCTAGCACGGCCATGGTCTCTGTCCTCTCATTGTTTCCAGTAGCCCTCACATTAAGCCCTTCACCCAGGAGAATGTGCTGGTGTTGTCCAGACCACTTGGCTATCTGTGTACCTTTACTTAGGGGTCAGGCTGGTGACAATTCCTTAGTCATGTTGCCTGAGCTGAAATCCCAACTCTGCTGCTTATCAGCAGTGTGACTTTGGAGCGGGCATTTAGCCTCTTTGTGTGCCTCTGTCCCCGTAGTTATAAAAAAAAAAAAGTAAGTTTATAGTACTACTACTCATTTCATGAGACTGTTTCTGATTAAGGAGGCAGGCACACAGAGCACTTGGTAGGCCCTTAATTAATACCTGTTGCCATTAAGATTTCACAGTGTCATGCAGAACAAAACCACTTACCCCGACCTTCGAGTTTCCAGTGGCAAAACAGAATCCTCTTTACATGTAAGCTCCTTCATTTCCATTTTAAGGGGGTGACCATACATTTTACACACTTTGGGCATGACACACTGATGTGAGGAGATGTGTCCCGGAGGCCACGGGAGGAAAGTGGATCTGGGTCTTGAGAAGTCAACACAGACTATTCCAGACTGACTTCAGAGCAAGCTATTAAGTCCTCCTAGACCCAGCCTGCTCCTCCTGCACCCATTTCCTCTTAATGTTCTGCCCTTTCAGGGGTGACTGCCTGTGTGAAACTGAGGTTACCAACTGATAAAGAGAAAGTCCATTGACTGCCTAGTGGACAGCATATTCGGACTTCCCTGTGGGTCACCTGGACTGCCCTCTCCTCCTCCACCTGGCCATCCAGCCATCAACAAAGCGTTTTTTTTGTGCTTTGCGATCGAAGAGGGTGAAGTCCTAGATTCATGTGTTGGTAAAGAAAAACAATTATCTGGCCCATATCTCTGCCTCCTGCTGTCATCAGCCGATCAGTGGCTTCCAAGGTTTCCCGGCCACGGAAAGCTGAGCTTCCCAGCTGTAGTTTCCTGAGTAAGGTGAGACTGACCTCAGGGTTTTTGTATTTATCATTAGATTTTTGCCAGACAAACCAGCTTAGCAAAAAACATGGAACTGAGACGGAATTCATAGGGCCAAAACTTGAACAGTAAAAGAACAGAAACTTGGCATTTGGGTCCTCCCGGGTTTCTGAAATACCGCTCTTGTCTCTCCCTGGAGTGCTGAAGCATTTGAATCAAGATTGAATTCAAAGGAAACTGATTGGCTCTCTCACAAGCCGAGTGGAAGATGCGTCACTTTGCGTCAGCAGCATCGCCGAAGGAGCGAACCGTGGTATCGCTGGCACCGCTCACATCGGAAGGTCGGCTTTCACTTTTTGGCTGGAGGGTTTTGTTATTAGAGTTTGTTTTAAACTATAATCCTTAGAGTCCCTTTCTGAATAGCACCATCAGCATCTTTCTAAGCAGCAAAGATCTTTCTTTCCCTCCCTCTGGCCTGGCCTCAACAAACCAGATTCATGTCTGTTGGCTTGTTTGGGCCTTCCACACAAAAGAGTTGTCAGACTTTTTTGAAATCTTGGTAACTGTACCCTCCAAAATGAGAACTCTGGTGAGAGGAACATTTCAAAGATAGGAAGTAAATGCCAATAAAGCACAAAGTGCAGCTCTTTGTCCACAGTCACCCGGTGGCGGGGTGGGGGGTGGGGGGTGGGGGGTGGGGTGGGAATGGGTGGGTGGGGGTGGGGATGGGTGGGTGGGCGTGGGTGTCTTTAAAACAACAAAAAACAAGCAAACAAAAAAACCAGAATGAAATAGAGGTAAGAATGGGAGCTTAGGGACTGTAATGAAATTCACTTCAGGCCAGCAGATGCCAAGGGCAGAAATAAAGTTGAACCGAGGATGATAAAGTGAGGAAGAGGAACCAGGTAGGACTTCAAAGTTGTAAATGTCACCACTTTGTGGCTGGGAATATCTTTAGTTGGAAAAGAAAGGAGGGGTCTGAGAATAAAAGGTGAGGTTGTGTATTGGGTGTGTCAAGTTTCTATGCCTTCCAGTTCTCCCGACCTATCATAAACATCTGCAGGACAGATGGCAAGGTTTCTCATGCAATTATGCATCTAAAACACTTGCTACCCAGCACATGTTTGAGAAGCAGATGAACCAATGGATGGATGGCTGCCTGGGGAGATGCCCACCACATAGGCAGGAAAGTAATCTGGTGCCCCGGAGAAGTCCAAGATCATCTGTCCGGGCAAGTTTACAGAGAGATGGCCATTGAGAGAGAGAGAGTTTGTTAAGTGAGAGGAGGAAAAGGCAGACATGAGATGTAACTCACTGTCTTAGGGTGTCTAGTGCTGTGAAGAGGCACCATGACCACGGCAACTCTTATATAGGAAAACATAAAATGGAGTGGCTTACGGTTTCAGATGTTCATTCCATTGCCATCATGGTGGGATTTGGCAGTGTGCAAGCAGACATGGTGCTGGAGCTGAGAGTTAATACATCTTGATGGGCAAGCAACAGGAAGTGAACTGTCACATTGTGTGACTTGAGCATATGTGGGACCTCAAAGCCTGCCTCCACAGTGACATACTTCTTCCAACAAGACCATGCCCACTCCAACAAGGCCGTGCTTCCTAACAGTGCCACTCCCTTTGGGGCCATTTTCTTTCAAAGCCCCACATTCATATTTCTTAAGCCCTGGTTTGCCCCTTGTCCTCCAGCTCACAAGGATCTTTGCTCCCTTGTGCTAATTCAGACTGGTTTGGGCAGAGATCTGAAAATGAGAGGTCAAAAGGAAATCATTATCACCATGAAATATCTCTGCCAGGAAGTCCATTAACATGCAGGAAGCAAGTCTCAGAGGAGCAAAGCTGCTTGCATTGATTAGCAGGCACACACACACACACACACACACACACACACACACACACACACACACAAGAAACAAAAACAAAAACCCAAAAAACATTCAGATGACTTTTTTGGTAAGTTTGTTGACACTCCTGCTCCTCAACAACTCTGGTTTTAAATGCATTCCCAAGGCTGATGTTGGATCAGCTTCTCTTTCTAGGCTAATGGGATGAACCCTCCTGAAGCAGGGGTGTATATATCCAAGTGAAGCTCTAAGCCTAGAGAGCTGTTGATCCAAAGTCAAGGACCCACATATATTTATGTTGCTGCCTTGGCATCTTGTAAAATTGAGTGTTTCAAATGGCCTACTTGCAAATTCTCATCCCTTCTCTGCTCTGCCCTATCCAAGTAGAGGAACTAGAATATTCAAAGCTACATGGTAGGAATGAAGCTGGGTTAGACAACACTTGAAAAAAGGTCACTGAGTGTGGAGAGGAGATCTCAAGAATAACAGTCAAGAGACAAGTCCAGAATTGTGTTAGAGACAGACATGGAGAAGCTGACAGGAATAAATAGCAACTGCCCCCAAATACATTTATTTATGTTTTAATTCCTGAAACTCATGAATATTCCTTCCTGTGGAGCTTACATGGCAGAAAAGGTTCAATTAAGGATCTTAGGGAGCTTGCGCTGGATAGGCAGGTGGGCTTCAAATGCAATTATAAATGTCTTTTTAAGGACAGATACATAGAGGAGATGATGGAAAAGTGGGCCAGAGAGATGTAGCCCCAAGCTAAAAACATCAGCAGGCACCAGGAGCTCCGGAGGACAAGGCATACACTGCTTCCTGGAGCTCCCAAATCATTAATGGTCCTGTGTACACCTCATTTCTAGACATCTGTCCTCTGGAACCATGAGAGAATAGATGGCTGTTGTTCTAAGTCTCTAAGATTGTGCTAATTGTTACAAAAATCTTAGAAAAATAAAAAAAAAATCCTTCATGGTCGTGTTAAGGGACTTCTCTTATCTTTTGAGTGATAAAGAAAATGACTAGAGGACTGTGAACTTTGGAACAATGTGACCTCACTTTCATTAAAAAGACATTATATTGAGGGCAACACTGGCAGAAATGCTGGGTCAGTTAGATGTTTTTTTTTTTTTTGAGAGTTTAGTGAGGTGCAGAGAGAGGTGTATTTCAGTGGTGGAGGGCTTGCCCTGCATGCACCAGCTTCTGCATTCCATCTCAGTATCTCTTATAAAGTTGATGGGAATACTAATAATGATGGGACAAGGCTAGCAAGAGTGAAAGTGATGAGAAAGGGCCTGTCTTAGCTACTTTTCTATTACCATGATAAAACATAAAATCAAGGCAAATATAAGAGAAAGCATTTAATTGGACTTGCTATTTCAGAAGTTTGGATTCCATGATGGTGGAGCCAGGACATGGAGGCAGAACAGCTGAGAGCTCATATCGTGATCCACAAGTGGGAGACAGAGAGCACACTGAGAATGACATGAATCTTTTGGAATCTTTAGGTCCTCCTGCAGTGACACACCTCCCCCAACAAGGTCACACCCCCAAACAGTTCTTCCCAAGTATTCAAACACATGAGCCTATGGAGACCATCTTCATTCAAACCACCACAGGGGCCAAACTGTGGAAATATCTTGAGGCAAAGATAAGAGGATGTCTGATAGACCTCTGGTGTGGAAGGGGAGAAGGGTGGATTGGAATGACTATAAGACTGAACCCTCTGAAGAGCAGGGCTGCCATTGCTGAAACAGGGCTCAGCAAAGAATCTGGTGTGTATAGACAGAGGAGAAGACCTAGATACATGCTCAGATGGGGGAATGGTGCATTGAGATGTCTATTGGACACTCACATGGAGGTGTTGAGCAGTAGCTGACTGATCAGTGCAGAGTCCATGTAAGAGGTTCACTCTGAAGATGTGAGCCAAAAAGTTATCAGTGCATAGGCTGTATTTGAACCTGAGGCCAAGTAGCTCTGAAACAAGTAGAAACCCCTTTTTGTTCTTTTGTTTTAATTGACAGGACTACCCATTAGCAACACTACCATGAGCATGACAGCCATGGCTGTTAGTCAAAGGGACAGAGACATCTCCTTCCAGGTGTCCCCACTTGGGATTCTTGTCTCTGAATGTGTCCTTAAGTAACTCTGAGCACATGGATCACTATGGCCTGACCGATGACTCACCTGGCAGTAGTGCTGACTGCAGACTCAGAAGATATGAACAGGAGTGATTGCGTAAAAGTCAGTCCAAGCTTCTCTGCTCTTGCAAAACACTGCCCAGTCTCCCAGCAGGCCTCTACGAGCACAATTTGAGCAATAATTCTCTGTGATACTGTAATCTTCACACCCAGAGGACACACCACAAACAGAATATGTCCAAGAACAGGGCCTCTTCCACTGAGCTCTGGGTGGCAAAGACTATCTAAAATCCCTTGGTTTTTGAAAAGAGTAAATTTACAAATGGTTAAAGGTACATTGAAATAATTCAAAGAGCAAATTTATTTGGGAGTGGTGGTGATGTGGTTATTTTGAAAACTGTGGCAATGACTTGAGCCTCACAAACTGCTCTGTCTTGTGTAGTCCTTTGTATTCACAACTGCTTCAAATGAGTGTGACATCTGCCATCACAACTGCTCCCATTTTACTTTTCTTGAAAAGGAACCCAAAAGCTAAAATTCAAAGTCAGGGTAAGTAAAAGAGCTTACTTAGGCGAGTAAATTGAAGTTTCTGCTTTGATTTACTTCATTAGTTACAGGACTTGGAGTTGAATGTCCATTTGTTTAAACAAAGGTTTGAACCTCTCAGGAGAGGTACCAGGTAGAAGGAAGAGCATAGGTGATGATATCAACTCCCAGATCTGCCCTTCAGTTGCCTCGACCTCAGGCAAGTGTTGTCAGCTCTCTGGCACAATGCCCTTCCTTAGTGGGTGCAGTTAGGAATGCCACATACAGCTGTGAGGTTGAAGCAGAGCATTATGCCTAGGGCATACAGCGGAGGAAGGTGCCTTGTTCCACTGCTCAGTAGAGGTGGGGGATTCTCTGCACATGCCTTGAATTTATACCAGAAATCAGCTAAGAAGCTCTTCTTTTGTCTTAGGCCTACTGTACCAGATGCCAGAGGTTATAGGTTGAAAACGACAATCTACATCTATGAGGCAGTCATAGCCACTTACAGACTGACTGGCTTCTTTACTTCCCTTAAGAAAGATTTATTAAGCTCTTACTATGTTATAAGAGAACAAACTACAGCAGGCCCTTCATATCTGTAGGTCCAACCAACTTGGGTGAAAAATATTTTAATTATCAAATACATACACAAAAGTATGTGCCGGGTGGTGGTAGTGCACCTTTTAATCCCAGCACTCAGGAGACAGAGGCAGGCAAATCTCTATGAATTCAAGGCCAGCCTGGACTATAGAGCTAGTTCCAGGACAGTTAAGGTTACACAGAGAAACCCTGTCCAGAAAACCAAAATAAATAAGTGGATGAATAAATAAATTACGGACTTTTCTTTTTGTTATTCATTAATTCAGTATAACATTGTGGTGGTTTGAAAGAAAGTGGGCCCCAAAGGGAATGGCAATGTTAGGAGGCGTGGCTTTGCAGGAGTAGGTGTGGTCTTGTTGGATGAAGTGTGTCACTGTGGAGCAGGCTTTGAGATCTCGTATATGCTCAAGATACCGTCCAGTGTTCTAGACCAATTCATGTTGCCTATGAGATATAGGACTCTCAGCTACTTCTCCAGCACCATGTCTGCCTGCATACCACCATATCCCACCATGATGATAATGGACTAAACCTCTGAAATGTAAGCGAGCCACCCCAATTAATGTTTTCCTTTATAAGAGTTGCTGTGGTCATGGTGTCTCTTCACAGCAATAGAAACTCTAACTAAGACAAACATCTATTTTCCTAACATTTGTAGAAATCCTCCTCTATGGAGCAATGTGTTATACATGTATGTTACATGATTTCATTAAAGGAACTTGAACAGCTTCAGATCTGGGTGTTCTGGGTGGTGTTGGGAGTCTGGTAGCCCATGTGCCTCTGACCGTGAGGCATGGCTGTACTTCATGTTGTTCTTATTCAACTGAGAGAGAACCAAGGAATAGCCTTCCTCAAGGAGCTAACCTCCTCCTGTAAGAGACAGTTACCAGGAAAAAAAATGCCTGGAAGGTCAAAGCAGGAGAGGTCAGAGGTTGAAGAAGGATGGTGGTATTGCTATACAGATAGAGTATCTGGCACAACTACCCAAATAGAGGGGCCTTAAGAAGAAATCCCAAAACACAAAAGGATTATGAGTGTGAAGAGAGCTCACAAAAAGTACCAATGTAGCTGGAGCAGAAGGAGAGAGAGAGTGAGAGAGAGAGAGAGAGAGAGAGAGAGAGAGAGAGAGAGAGAGAGAGAGAGAGAGAGCGAGCTTGGAAGATGACCTTGTGTCAGCTGGCAAGTGACAGAATTATATGTAACTTTAACACAGCTGTTTGACAATGATACAAATAGAGTAAGAAATATCTAATGCTTCATGGTCAAATGAAGGTAGATTGATCCATCCAAGCATTGTGAGCTGCTAGTATATGAGACTGTAAGATAAAGTGTTTACACTCTTTGCAATAGCCTCAGATAGTATATGCTAGGGTAACTCTAACCAAGAAAGCAAAAGGCTTGTATGATAAAAACTTCAAGACATGGAAGAAGATATCAAAAAACGGAAAGATCTCCATGATCATGGCTCAGTAGGATTAACATAGCAAAAATGGCCATCCTACTAAAAGCAATCTACAGATTCAATGCAATCTTCATCGAAAAATTCAACACAGTTCTTTACAAAACTTCAAAGGACAAGTCTCAGCTTCATATGAAAACAAACACACACAACAACAACAACCCTCCAAAACCAGATAGCTAAAATCCTGAATAATAAAAGAATTGCTGTTGGTATCACCGTCACTGACCTATAGTAACAAAAGCAACATGGCATTGGCATAAAAACAGACATGTCAATCAATGGAATTTAATAGAAAACCCAGACATAAATCCACACACCTATGAACAACTGATTTTTGATTTAAAAAAAAAATCAAAAATACACACTGGAAGAAAGACAGCATCTTCAACAACATGATGTCTGCATGTAGAAGAATCCAAATTGACACATAATTATCATCTTGCACAAAACTCAACTCCAAATGGATCAAAGGCCTTAATATAACACCAGATACACTGACACTGTTAGAGAGAAACTGCAGAATAGCCTTGAACACATTGACACAGGAAAAGACTTTCTGAACAGAACATCATTAGCACAGGCACTAAGATCAATGACTAATAAATGGGAACTCATAAGACAGAAGCTTCTGAAAGGCAAAGGACACTGTCATTCAGACAAGGCAGTAGCTACAGAACAGGAAAGATTTTTTTTTACCAAACTTCACATCCAATGGAGGGCTAATATCTAAAACATGTAAAGAAATTTAAAAAATTGTATATCGATGTTGTATAATATTATTTCAAGGTGTGTTACTTTGTTTATGCTCTGGAATGTTTGTCTAATGATACAAAGATGTATTTGATTAAATAAAATTCACCTGCAGTCAGAAGGCTGAGTCAGCAACTAGCTGACAGGAAATGGTAAGGAGGAGCCAGAGAAGGAGGAGGACTCCAGGGTCCAGCCACCCAGCTACACAGCAAGCCACGGAGTAAAAGTAAGATTTACAGACGTAAGAGAATGAGAAAAGCCCAGAGGCAAAAAGTAGACAGGATAAGTTAAGAAAAGCTGGCTAGAAACTAAGCCAAGCTAAGGCCAGGCATTTATAATTAAGAACAAGCCCCCATGTGTGATTTATTTGGGATCTGGGTGGCGGGCCCCCCAAAAGAACCAAAAAACAAGCAACAATATATCAAGAAAACAACACAATTAAAAAATGGAATACAGATCTAAACTGAGAATTTTCAGAAGAGGAAACTCAAATAGCTGAGAAACACTGAAAGAAATGCTCTACATCTTTAGTTATAAGGGAAATGAAAATCAAAATGTCTTTGAGATTTCATCTTACACCTGTCAGAATGCCTAAGATGATAAAGCAAATGACAACTCATGCTGGTAAAGATGTGGAGTAAGAGGAACACCATCTATCACTGGTGGGAGTGCAGCTTGTACAGTCACTGTGGAAATCTATGAGGTGGTTCCTCAGGAAGATGGGAATTGACCTACTTCAAGATCCAGCTATATCACTCTTGGATATGTACCCAAAGGATGCCTCATCTTATCATAGAGACACTTGCTCAATTATGTTCATTGCTGCTCTATTCATAATAACCAGAAGGTGAAAACAACCTAGATGTACTTCAACAGATGAATGCATGACAAAATGTGGTATATTTATACAATGGAATATTACTCACCTATGTAAAAGAATGAAATCATGAAATTTGCAGCGAAAAAATTCATCCTGAGTGAGGTAAGCCAAGCCTAGAAAGACACATATGATATGTATTTGCTTATATGTGGATATTAGCTACTGAGTCAATAATAATCAAGCTACATCTGTAGACCCAGAGAAGTTATGTATAAAGTAAGAGAATAGAAGGACAAGTAGATATCCCTAGGAAAGTGCAATAGAATACATAATTATGGATGGATGGGAAGGGAGCTGGCATAGGAGAACAAAGTAGGGATGGAGGAAGAGCAGGACAAGGGAGGTAGAAAAGGGAGATACAGCTAAAATTAAGGGCCATAAAAGAGGCAATATGGAAACCTAATATAGTAGAGACTTTCTAAAATATATGCATATTGGAAGGCTATCTAAATGAGGTTACCACATAATGGGAGAGAAAGAGCTCCAACTGGACATCTCTTGTCACCAAATGAAGCTTCCAGTACTGGGATTGGGTTATATCTAATTGAGTTATTGGCCAAAGGGGTCCCATGGGAACACCTAAACAATCCAAGCTCTTGTCAAGAGTATCAGTTTGCAAGGCCCTATTGTTGAAGGAACACCTACACAACTCATTGAACGTGGAGAAGCTGAGTTAATTCCCACAAAGAGCCTTCACCCCTATGTGCTAGCATCTTTGGTGCAGGAAGGTACTCTACATGCTGCCAACAGAGAAATGTAAACACCACCCCAGCCACAAACCCTCTGATCTACAGCTGTGTCCTGCCTGCAATATATGCCAGTGCAGGGGTGGCACAAAGCTTAATATTTTATCTGCCTTAAAATCTACTCCACAAAATGGAACCCATATCTGTCACTGCTTATGTGACCAAGAACTAGTTAGGCTTGGAGTAAAATGAAACACTACTGTTCTACTAAAAGAACATAGCAACAAAATGACTTCTGATGACATTCTGCTATACTCATAGATCAGTGCCTTGCTCAGCCATCATCAGAGAAGTTTCCTCCTGCAGTAGATGAGAACAAATACAGAGACCAGGCAATATACAGCCAGGCAATATACAGAGAGTGAGAGATAGAGAGACCTTGGAACACTCAGCCCTAAATGGAAGGTCTCTATCAAATCCCTCCCTGCTTCAGGTCTTAGGGAAAAGAGGAGCAGAAAGAGTGTAAGGGCCAGAGGGGATGGAGGACACAAGGGAACAAGGCCCTTAAATCAAAAGGACTAATACATACATGAGTTCACAGAGTCTAAGGCAGCATGCACAGGGCTTACAAAGGTCTGCACCACGTGGGGTCCTAGAGCTAAAAGAAGTGGTCATACGCCCCTGTCCATAACCCAGTATCTCTCTCCAACCGATAACCACCTGCAAATGAAAATTTAGTTTCTCCAAGAAAGTCTCACTTGGGAAGCAAACCACTCTCAAGGGTAAGCTGCATGCCCAGAAGTAGATGCCAACAGAAAATGAACTCTACAGCATCTTTTGGAAGTTCCTTGTCTCGTAATGGTGTTGGGGCTCTTTTCTTTTTTAATTTTATCTTACTTTTATTTTTATTCATAAAAAATGTTTCTCTCTGTTTTTACCCTACAAGTCCTTTGGGTACATGCTATGGATTCCAGTTCAGCCTTTTTATGGGATTCCTGCATGTGTGAACCAGTGAGTCTCTGTGTCAAATCTGTTTCTTGTGTCTTTTCTTGGGTTCTTTTCCTTTGTCTGTTTGTTTTGTCCTATTCTGATGTGTTAGTTTTTGTTTTATCTTATTTTTTTATTGTTATCTCCTAAAAGCATTTTTGTTTTCTAATGAGAGACAGAAAGGGCGTGGATCTGGATGGGAGGGGAAGGGAAGGAGAGGAGGAGGGAGAGGGGAGGAGAAGGGTAATCTAATTTTGTAATCAATATATTACATAAGAAAAAATTTTAGTTTCAATTAAAGGAAAAATGATGTGTTTACCATCTATTGAGATCATGAAACAAAATGCTAACATGATTCTGATTACAGCCTTCATGGAACTCATTGGGGTCACCTTTTGGTGATTGTCAAAGGCTTTAATTGATTCCAAGGTAGGCTCCCTCTGCTTTCTCTATAAGGGGGTCTTTGTCAACACAGTATAGTATACACAAGTATATACAACCAGTGTAGTTACACCCAAGCCATGTTTCCCTCTTATCGCAAGACTGGGTAAATATCACTTTTGGTGTTCTCCATAATGCATGTCTTTGTTCTTGCATTGCTAGTGTGTTCCCCAGAGTTCAGACTTTAATTTGGTCTGGAGACACCTTGTGCATACTGAGAACTAGCAGAAAGTGTAGAAGGCCACTGATTTAGGGATAACTCATATCTCTTGCACTGGGCTATCCTGTTGAAATGGTGTTGGAGGTTCTTGACAGAGGGCAATGGTTTTGGACCAGTCAAGAAAGTATTAATGGTGGCAGACATATAGGAGTTCTTAGTGAATCATGTTGGCCTGAACTACAACCTTCTCTGAGATGGCTCATTTTAGTTAATTCTCTTTGGTATTTATATTGCTCATTTGGAATCTGGGCTAATAATTAGCTGCATTGAAGCTTACAGTGTAGCTGTGAAGATAAATGAGTTAGTACTTAAGAAATCAGATAGCAGCCAGATATGGTGGCACATGCCTTTAATCCCACACTCAGGGGGCAGAGGTAGGTGGATCTTTGAGTCCAAGGCCAGCCTGGTCTACAGAGCAAGTTCCACGGACAGCCAAAGCTACACAGAGAAATCCTGTCTCCAAAAACCAAAATTAAAAAAGAGTGAAGAAAAAAGTGGATCAGAAATCAGATATCAAAATGTTTGATATGGACTCAGTGTTCAATAAAGATTAGCTACTTTTCTAATCAGAATACTTCCTATTAGGTATTAGGATGTGGTTTAGGTGGCTAGTATGTGCTAAACTCTATTTCAGCACATGCAAAATTTCCACTAAAGATGCAGAAATGAACAATTTGAACTGTAGGAATTTGATGGACTTGACATAGTACACCCATGGGAACCAGAAAAGTGATGTGATCAGATCCCACAGTGAGTGGTGTTGTAGAGGAACTGGAAAGGCAAGAAAGGGTAAACAATTCAGGCAGTAGACACAGTTTTGATTTACAGCAAAAGAAAGAAAGACTAGAGCATTGCTGGAGGGAGGCTTCAGGCTGAGTTTCCCTAAGGGCTGAGGTCCAGGACTGACATGGCGGATATGATATGCCTTATCATGAATGCCATTCCTTCCCAGGATGTAGGCTCCATTTTTTTACTCTGGCCAAGAAACTAGTAGAGAAAAAGTATACAATCCTGGCTTTCCTGAGCTGACCCTAGATAGCAGAACAGGGAGAGATCCTCTGGGCCACTACCTGTGGGTCCCTTTGTTGATGCCCAAGGTCATGGAGATGCCTCCCCCATGGTCTTATAAATACACTGCTATAATAAGCTCCTTTTCCCACTGATGGGAAAAACAGCCCTCACCATGATTCACTAAGCCTGGCATATTGTTATTACTTGGAGGGCTGAATATAGTAAAGTATGTTTTTCTCTGATCAAAATGTAAACGGCACTCTATTTTTGAGTGACGTGCAAACTTACCTTGACGAGGTCTCATGATAAGTTCATTCATCGGCGTGCATGACTGATTCAAGTTCACAGACTTAAACTAGAAATACTTTGTAAAACAGCTAAAAATTTGACCACACGAATTTTTAGTGACCCATGTTTGCCAGAGAAATCACAAGGCAAGGCAATAATTGATGTTAGCCTCTGTGACTTAGCTTTTAAAAGTCATGAGTCACTCTGGGCAAAGAAATATTGGGAAGGTGATGTGACAAGCCTTTTGCAGTTGAAAGACTCAAAGCATGAAGACTTATCAGCTGAATTTTACAGCTGGAAAATGGTGGAATTGGAAGGGTACATGACTGGCCAGTGTGCTGACTTCAGGGACATGTGGTAGAAATTATAAGTGATAATTTTGCTGTGAAATGTGTCAACCAACCACTACTCAAGTTATCCCAGTTCCAATAGAATTCTCTAGAAGGGGGAAGGTGGGAAGAGGAAGATGATTAAGCAGTAAAACTCGTTTAGAGTGAGGTGAAAATGTGTCCAAAGTATGTAGACAAGGAGAATAGTGCAGCCAGCCAGAAGAGACCCAAGGAGCTCCAACTGTTTAAATAAAATGGCCATTTTATATTCACAGTGGGCCAGATTTTATCCCAGTATAGCTCAGCAGGAATTCTTTGGAAAGATTCCTGACTCTAGAATTACTTGGTGAGAGTGAACTGGAGCCCTATGAAAGCGATACTTGGTGATTTTATTCAACTGCCTTTAAACCATCGAATAGACTTGGAATTACTTTCCCTCTAGGCTCAAGTTGGCACAGCTCTGCACCAGGTGAAGATGAAGATTCAACAAATTTCAGTTATACACGAAACTGGCTTCCCTTTCGGCTTTGTAAAGGAAAAAAAAGGCCCTCCAATGACTTGTGTATTTGCTCGACTACCTGAGTATGCATATTCATTTCTACAGAATATGTATGCTATGCAAAGTTGGCCCGGCCACATGAGCTAGGACAGTTTGCACAGCCTTTAAGAATCCTGCAAGTACTAAGGATGCTGAAGTTAGCCATGTTTATACCTAGTCAAGCTGTGTCTTGTCGTGGCAGCAGACATCAAGGAGTTTGTTCTGTTCCCTCCTGCTCTGCCCATCTATTGTTCTGCTGTAATCACATTCTCTGCTCTGATATTTTAAAATGTTCCAATCTACTTGGTCTTCTCCTACGTTGTCCTCCAATTGGGAAGTTGTTGCCCTCATCCTTCTTTTCCAATACCACAAACTATCTACAGCAAACCTCTCTCTCCCCTTCCTTTATTTCCTTTTTAAAATTCTTTAAAATCATCATCATCATCATCATCATCATCATCATCATTTTGGGTGTGTGTGTGGTGTATGACAGAGTGTGCAAGTGCATGTCATTGTGCACATGTGTAAGTCAGGATAACATCCAGAAGTCAGTTCTTTCCTTCCATAGTGGATCCTGGTGTGTGTGTGGTGTGTGTGTGTGTGTGTGTGTGTGTGTGTGGTGTGTGTGGTGTATGAGGGAGAGTGGGGGCATGCTATCAGCACATGTGTAAGTCAGGATAACATCCAGAAGTTAGTTCTTTCCTTCTACAGTGGACTCTGGAGGTTAAACTCAGGCTATCAATCCCATGAGACTTTAACCACCAAGCCGTCTCACCAGCCCTTCCCTTGCTTTTAAGTTCCCAGTGATATAAGGATAAAATTTATGGGGATTTATTTCATCTTTATTACTACTATGTTTTGGATGTTAGATGTCTCCCTAAAAGTTCATGTGTTAGATGCTTAGTACCCATGGTAGGTGTAGCTAGAGTTTTCTTGCCTTGCCCACAGTCAGGACAAATCTCTGTCACAGTCAGTCCCCACAGCCGCTCAGACCCAACCAAGTAAACGCAGAGACTTATTTGCTTACAAACTGTATGGCCATGGCAGGCTTCTTGCTAACTGTCCTTATTATTAGCTTAAATTAATCCATTTCCATAAATCTATACCTTGCCATGTGGCTTGTGGCTTACCAGTGCTTTCACATGCAGCTTGTCATGGTGGCGGCTGGCAGTTTCTCTGACTCAGCCTTCCACTTCCCAGAATTCTTCTCCTCCTTGTCCCACCTATACTCCCTCCTGCCTGGCCATTGGCCAATCAGTGTTTTATTTATTGACCAATCAGAGCAACAGATTGACATACAGACCATCCCACAGCACTTCCCCTATTTTTTTTTCAAAAAGGAAGGTTTAACTTTTACACATCCCCAAAGCCAGCTTGGTATATTTGGGAATTTGGGTATAGCTCCTCTTACTACTTCCTGCTGCGGGGGGGGGGGGCTGTATCTTATGAGGACACAATGAAAATTTTAGGCCTATGGGGTAGTCTTTGAGGCTGTATTGTGGGAGCAGTTGCCTTGAACCCGTTCTGGATGTTGGATCATCTGGGCCATGGTGTCATCGGAGATCTTTCAGGGGGTCTTGGCTGGTCAAACCTGATGTATCTTAATCTGGAACAAATCCATAGCCTCTGGCTTTCTGTGGAAACAAAAGCAGAACCTCTTTTCCAAAGCAGCATATCCTTATATCCAAATTTTGAAGTCAAGGTACCTTTAAAATTTACACTTTGGCATAACTGAACAGCTTTTACAATCAAATGTTTTTCTTTAGTTACAAATATCAAAGACAACATAATCCAGATTTTCTGTGTGATAGCCATCTTTATGTGGCTTATTACCTTTACTGGTTTTTTTAAAACACTTTTATTTTTAGATACTATTTTTATATAATGGTATATATACATATTTTTCTTTTAAGCCTACGTACATTTTTACATGCATTATAAACTATTTCATCTGAATCAGTCTTATAGCGAACGTATTGCTTTAAACTGTAGCCTTCTAAGCCTGAAGTGGCACTGTATGCCATTCTTATGGTACTGATGGACTTCACAGAACCCCTCAATATAGTCACTGACTCTCAATATACAGAGAGAGTTGTTTTACATATTGAAACTGCTGAATTTATTCCTGATAATACAGAATTAACTTCATTATTCATACAATTGCAGGAAATCATCAGAAAAAGGAACATCCTATACATATAACACATATCAGATCCCATACAGGTCTGCCAGGACCTTTAGCACAAGGTAATGAGATTGATCAGTTACTAATAGGTAATGTGCTAGAAGCCTCAGAATGTCATAAGAAATACCATGTAAATAGCAAAGGTTTGAAGAAGGATTTCTCTATCACTTGGCAACAGGCTAAGGATATTGTGAAAAAATGTCCTACTTGTTCCATCTATAACCAAACTCCACCACCTGCAGGGAGTAATCCAAAAGGTATACAAAGAAATGAAATTTGGCAGATGGATGTGTTCATTTTGCAGAATTTGGAAGATTAAAGTATGTACATCATACCATTGACACCTATTCAGGATTTCAATGGGCAACTCCTATGAGTTCTGAAAAGGCTGATTCTGTGATTACACACCTATTAGAAGTTATGGCCATCATGGAAATACCTGTACAAATTAAGACAGACAATGCCCCAGCATATGTCTCAATAAAATGAGACAATTCTTCGCTTATTACAATATAAAGCATGTTACAGGTATACCACACAATCCCACAGGCCAAGCACTCATAGAGAATCCAATTGAACTTTAAAGGATATGCTAAATAAACAGCAAGCATAACAATGACTCCTAGAAATAGACTGCATAGTGCTTTATTAACCTTGAATTTTCTCAATGCTAATGAGAAAGGAAAAACAGTTGTGGAGAGACATTAGACAACAGACAAAACTCCTGAGCTAAACCAACCAGTTTTTTCAAGGATGTGCTGACCTCAGAATGGAAACCTGGATATGTTCTACGTTGGGGAAGGGTTTTTGCCTTGCCTGAGATCAGGAAAAGCATGGATCAAGGTCAATTGAAGAAAAAAAAAACCCCTTCGGAAAGAAAGTCACCTTCTCAGGAGTGGAAAGCAATTTTGGGGGAGGGGTCTTTCCAGATAATGGAATAGCTTCCAAAACGGCCTGGGGCCCAACAGCACTATCTACTCTCACTGTCTAACATCTATCTCTCTGTTATCTAGAAAAGTGGTGGTTCCAATTCAATTATAAGCCAAGCTGGCTTTGGAGATGGAATTGGCTCACTCCTTCTCTAAACCCAAGCATATTGCTAAAAGAAAAGTTTGAGAGATTCTTCAGTCCTGTATCAGAAGAGCTCTCTGGTGTGAGACAGAAGGAAGCCAATAAAAAGTGACCATTGTCTTCTAAATTCTAATTCTCTCCATGCTTACTCTTGATTTCTCAGAATCCTTTCTTACTTGCTATGTCCTCTTTAAATGCAAACCTCCCATTTTTATAACAAATAAGTTTTTCCAATAGCAATCTCAGAAGTCTCCAGAAGGAAGATGGGGCCCAACAACAACAACTCTACCCAATCCAGAATGATGCCATGGTAATCATCATCATACTACACTTCTTGCCAGAATTTCAGACAATCTTACCCATTACTCTAAAACTTGCTGCAGAACCTACAGTTAGTCTAACTGAGATTTAACTATCTGAGCTTTCTCACAGTACCCAACAGAGATATCATCACCCCCTAAATGGCAGGAAGCAATTCTAAGAAAACGATGCCCCTTCTCCCTTAGGTTTCATAATTCTCAGGGTTATGGATGACGGTTATAGGGTTGGGGGTGGAAGAAAATATTAGACTCAATATTGTAAAAAAAAAAGGGGGGGAGAAGAAATGGAACGGATAGGTATAAGATATGATGGTAAATCATTGTAATATATACTTAGTAAACAAATTTTAGTAAATAGCAACCTTTAGATAATTTGCACTGTAATTTGTACTGTTACAGATTCTTATATGTTGATACAAATGTAAACTATTTTTATACTCCTGTTTATGAATAAATTTGTATATTGATACAAATACAGAACTATATTTGTTATAATGTACATAATTCTACTCTTATTTGAAGCATTTTTTATATTGATACAAATGTAAATTTATATCTGTCATACTTTATATATGTTCTACTTCTGTTTAGGATATTCGGTATATTGATATATATTTAAGATTATTGTCATATTGGGATATCGCACTATATATTCCTACCTCTTATAAAATATCTTGTGTATTGTTACAATTTTGAAGTCATTATTCTTCACCATACATTTGCTTATAGAATGTTTACCTTGTTTACGTGAAGCCTTAGTCCTTAGGTATTTTGGTAGATAAGACTTATAGATTTATAGTCGCCTATGCCTGTCATCTCTATAGTTATGTTAGTTAGGTTATCCAGATTTACAGATACATAGGTCAGATGGACAGGTAATCTTCAAACACTTCATAGACCTAGAAAATATGCATTTAAATAACTTAGAATTCTGTTGACATGAGACACAATTGCTCCTGGCTGCACCAATTTGATCCTGAGAGAATGTTGGGCTTCTAAGACATTTCCATTTGGAAGTTTGTCTTTTGGCACAAAATGGCCTACTGGGCAAAGAACTGCCCTTGCCTTGATGGCTGACAGTACAAAATGCAATGCTCTCCTTTCTGGACAAGCGGGACACAAGGAAAGCGACCACTGTACTCTGCCAAGACAGGGTAAGATGGTCTTTCAGAAATCCTGCTTCTGAAAATGGTCTGTCAGATACTCTAGGCCTGTAGCCAATTTGAATGCACCAACAATGCTGAGAAACATTAGGTGATTGTCCAGGCTGCCAGCTGTCTTGGTCTACTCTTACAAGATTCCCGAAAGTTGCTTGCATCCATCTACCATTTCTCAGGTACCATTATATCCTTCTGAGGTCTTTGATGTGGTTGAAGACTAGATAGTTGTAATTTCCTCAGTTATGATAAAAGATAAGTTAGATATAAAACCTTAAACTTCACAAATATAAGATAGATAGGACATCTTTAATATTGTAACTGTAATTCTTGCTCGATAATTGTTTTGTTATATGTAATTTTACTATGTTAAATTAAAAACCTTCCTTTTTAAAAAAAGAAGAAAAGGGGAAGTGCTGTGGATATCACTCTATATAAATAAAAACACTGATGGCCAGTGACCAGGCAGGAAGTATAGGCGGGACAAAGAAAGAGGAGAATTGGGGAAACAGGAAGAAGGAGGAGAGACACCGCAGCCACCACCAGGATAAGCAGCATGTAAAGACGCCGGTAAGCCACCAGCCACGTGGCAAGGTATAGATTTATAGAAATGGGTTAATTTAAGATATAAGAACAGTTAGCAAGAAGCCTGCCACGACCATACAGTTTGTAAGTAATATAAGCATCTGAGTGATTATTTTATACATGGATTGTGGGCTGTGGGGCTTGGTGGAACCTGGAGAGAAGCCCTCCAGCTACAGTAGGGTGTTGAGGTGGGCCTCTTGGGTCACTGGGGTTACTCTCCTCGAGGCTCTGTTCCTCCTAGCAGGTGCCACATCCCTTCTCTGCTTCCTCACAGATGTGATGCTCCCTCCCACAGAGCTCTGCAAGTTGCTGTGGGGCCCTGACCAGAGCCTGCACTGTGCCATTTGGACCTATAGCCTCCAAAACTATGAGTTGATATATCCTTGTAAAATTAGCCTGTGTCATATATTTCATTGTGATGATTTTTAAAACTGACCAATCTGTGCCAACATGCAGGACACAAACAGAAATGCAAACAACTTGTCTAGCCAGTGTTGTTAGTCACTTCTGTGACAAAACACATGTCAAGAAGCAACTCAAGGAAGGGTTCAGTTTGTCTCCCGGTTGCGGGGACAGTCTCGCAGCAGGGAAGTCACAGCAGCAGAGCAGAAGGCAGCTAATCCAGTGTATCTGCAATCAAGAGGGAGAGAGGAATGCTCGTGCTCAGCCTGCATTTCCCTTCTTAGTACAGGACTGCAGTCCACTCACTGGGTGTCGCCTGCACTCCCAGGGAGTCTTGGTTGGACATTTCTGAAGACACCCTCCTAGACAAAAGCCAAAGTTGTGATTCCATCAGGATTCTAAATCCCATCAAGTTGACTTTAAGATTAACTATCGCAATCTACCCCTTGCCAACCTGACACCTAAAAATACCACTCTGCAGTAGTAGCACTGCAACCCTGGAGGTCGAAGTCTCATTTTCCCCATATTGTAAAATGAATTTATTTCACCTGTAAGAACCTATAGTCTTTAACAGTCCAAACCTAATTCAAAATCTGAAACCTTTTCTGAGATTCAAGGAGCTCTCTTAAATGTGAGATCCTATAAAACAAACAAAAAATAAGTTACTTGATTTCAAATATATAATGGCACAGAGTCAATACCTCCATTTCAAAGAGGAGGAATGGAAAGACAGCTGGGAAAGACTGGGTCAAACAGGACCAAATCCCTCAAGGCAAACATCAAACGCTGCAGCTCCTTGTCTTACATCTGGAACACATGACGGAACCATCTGTGCTCCAATGGCCTTGGGTATCTCTCCCTCTCTAGTCTTCCCCCAACAGCACACACACCTTCTCACTTGGGCTGCTACTCCATGCCTGCAGCTTTCCTTTGCAGATGTCTTACAGTCCTGACATCTGTAACATCATTCAAATGTAGACATTTATCTTCTCAGCTTCATGGAATGGCCTCTCAGAGCCTCCTTATAGAGGAATCTGACACTGGTACACATCGTCTAGCACACATTGGTGGCACATGTTCTAGAATCCTGGCAAAAGAACCCATGACCCCTTGCTCTTGAATGTTCATGCTTATAAAGCCAGTATCATGTGTACAATTCTCAGGCTCTTGCCTTGTAATGAATTTGCGTTTTCACAAAGTATTCTAAGGAGGGCTGCTGCCCGTAGGGCATCTTTGCGACTGTCCTAGAATTAGAACACTAGTTATCTCTAATGGGACAAATCCCTTCAACAGTTGCAGTGGTGTTGACTGCAATCATTGGAACTTTAAACTCATTCTTATTCTTTCCATACCACACACTTCCAGTAATTTTCTGCCTCCATCTACTGTGTGCTGTTTGTGTGTCTATCTAATCTATCTATCTATCTATCTATCTATCTATCTATCTACCTATCTATCATCTATCATCTATATATCTGTAGTTCTAGATGAGAGCAGTGAACAGCAACCATGATACAACCTAAATAATTGTCTTGTTTTGAAATTTTCTACCATCAAACAAATTAGACTATTAATTTTGAGGTCAGCCTCACTAAAAATTTTCAGAACAGTCAGATGCAGCTAGATTATTTGTGATGAGTGCCCATGTTCCTCTCTGACACTGGATTGTAGTATCCAGATTTCTCTTGCATTCTGGGCTTCTAATCTCCACCCGAACAGTTTACAGTTCTGCTTACAGCATTCTAGGCTTCTCTAGTTTTTCAGCTCTAAATTCTTCTGTAGTGGTAGCCATTCCAACTTGGTTCTGGAAGTTTCCAACCCCATTGAGACTCTGGCAACTGTCACGCCTACGAGGCGGGGCGAGGGGAGGCGCCTGGGGACCCGAGAGCTGGATGGCCAGCGCTCGCGCTGGGCGCTCTCTTCGTGCCGGGACGCTGACCAGTGCAGATTGACTGTGTAGAGCTCCGGAGAACACCGTTGGACTGCATTACACCTTCCCCAGACCCTGCGACCTACCCATTACTTAATTTGTGAGTTTCGCCATTAAATAAATATCCTTTTAACTACGTGGAGTGGCCAAAATAATTTCTCCAATATCTGGCGCTCACGTGGGGCAAACTCCAAAGGCCTGGGCGCTCCCGCCGTCTCCTCCCTAGCTGGCGGGTGAACCTAAACCCGCCTGCAAGTTCCATATAACAGGGAACACCTACACGGTTCCATTCCCGAAAAAGGGAGCAGCTATGTCCTATCTCAATTCCCTAGCTTAGCCCAGACCAGCGAAAGAGGCAGGAGAGTGCTAGCTCCGATTTCCGCCATCTCCGCCATTCGCCATCTCCCTCCGACCCCAGCCAAGATCGCCAGCAGGCCCTGTTTCGGAGCTGTACCAACGCCACCTGCTGGCTGAAAAGGCTACTACACGAAAGGTAAGCATATTGTTTCAAGTAAAGGTACTTGATAATTTTACACTTAAAATTGACTAACAAATTTTGAGTAATTCGTGTAATATGGCCGACAACATTACCTCACAAGAATTTAAAAACCTTTTTGCCTGTATGATGAATGACATCTTCTGGAAATTATACGACATTCCTAAGCATATCTGGCTTATACCATTTTGGCATTCATCATAATAATTCACACAGTGTTCAAACACTGGTTTAAGAACAAAGTATGAGTCATTATTGGGACTGATACAGGCTTTAAAAAGATAGCAATGAAGGCTTAGAGAAAAAGATTCTCTCTCTGGAATCTGCTTCAAAGATAGCAATGAAGGCTTAGAGAAAAGATTCTCTCTCTGGAATCTGCTTTCAAAGATAGCAATGAAGGCTTAGAGAAAAAGATTCTCTCTCTGGAATCTGCTTTCAAAGATAGCAATGAAGGCTTAGAGAAAAAGATTCTCTCTCTGGAATCTGCTTTCAAAGATAGCAATGAAGGCTTAGAGAAAAGATTCTTTCTCTAGAATCTGCTAATTCAGATGTACAAAACAGCTTGTACCCAAAATTGATTTTATTGATAATAAATATGAATATTCTAATGGATAGAACACTAACTCTCCAGAGTGAAGTTGTGGCTACTCAGACAGTATATAAGGAAGAAAGATTATCGTTAATTGATAGGATAAGGTCCATGGAATCATGTGTTTCTGAGGAACATAAAAACTTCTATGATTCATGAGAAATATGGAGTCCTTACAGAGAGGAGGTTCACTCCCTAGAACAGACCCTAGGTGCTCGTTTGCAAGCCTAGAAGAAACTCTCAGTAAACATGACAAGGGAACTAATAAGCAGAAGGTTCAAGACCATAGAGGTTGTAACATCTCCAAATGGCTCTCATACAATGGCTTATCCTGTTATTGTCCATGAGAAGCCAGCAGATGACACACACCCCGAGCCATATATGACATATACATTACAACCAATTTCAACAAGGGACTTTAAAAATATAAAGGAAGCAGTAGTTACAGTATGGGATACAATCCACATATGTAAAACAGATGTTAAATTCGTGGTCTACCTCACATAGAATCATTCCAGATGACTGGCATCAGTTAATTTCAGCTGTTCTAGAATATAGTCAGCAGTTACAGTGGAAAAGCTGGTTGAGAGAAGAGGCAAAAAATTTAGAACAACAAGGTAAAATCAGAGGTTTTGTGATCTCCAAGATCAAATACTTGGTGAGGGATGTTTCGGCTGACAGGAATGTACAAGCCACTTATGATGAGCATACAATATCCCTATGCCGTACAGCAGCTCTTAAATGCTTGGGAAAAAATTCCAGAACCTGGAAAACCAACTGAGGTATACACAAAGATATTTCAGGGACCGCAGGAACCTTCACTGATTTTTTTACAAAGACTGAACAGAGCTATAACAAGAGCTGTGTCAGACAAAGAATTAAGAAAAGTATTAACTGAGTCCTTGGCATTCGACAATGCTAATGCAGAATGCAGAAGAATACTTACACCATTAAAGATCAGATCAGCTCCTTGGAAGAATGGATTCAATATACTAATGGTGTTCAGTCTCTTAACTACAGTAATGAGGCTTGGATAGGAAGAGACAAATCCCAGAGGTGAAAGAAGGCCCCGTGTTACCAAATGTTTTAAGTGTGGTACACCAGGTCATATAAGTAAAAACTGTACATGGGGTACTCCTAGAAGCAATACTCCTTCTAGGAATAGCCTAAACAGGAGACCCCAACCACCTCCTGGATTATGTAGAAGATGTGGCAAAGGCCGACATTGGACCAGTGAGTGCAGATCAAAAATAGATATACAAGGCAACCCTTTACTGGCGGGAAACTCCTCAGGGGGCCTCTTGCAGGCCCCAAACCAACGTAGTACGAACATTCCCTGCCACTGTGGAAGAAATTCCTCTCCAGGACAACTGAATAAACCAATGCCTAATGTAAAACTGATACTGCAATGGATGATAAAACAGCTTTGATAGCTGGATCACAGTTTACAAAGAACACTATAAAACAAATATTTTGGCAGACTTCCATAAATGAACAAAGACCAAAGCTTAGAATTCGAATTAATGGCCTGGTTCTGGAGGGCCTGGTGGACACAGGTGCAGATGTGACTATAATTACACCAAAATCATGGCATCCAAATTGCCTCTTCAAGAGGTAGATGTCCAACTGTTAGGGATTGGCACCCTATCTCAGATAAAACAGAGTTCGAGATGGGTTGAATGCATAGGGCCAGAAGGACAGAGAGGAAGGCTGAAGCCTTATGTAGCAAATGTAGCAGTAAATCTTTGGGGCCGAGATCTGTTACAACAGTGGAATACCCAGATTAAAATTCCTACACTTTCAGAAAAGGAATACAGACCAATGCATGTTTCTAGGAATAATATCATAACATGCTATAAAAATCAGTCACCAACCATTCAGGCTGTTCACAAACAGAGCACGACTGTTGTTGAACTCTCAGAAGTACCAACTGCCTTACCTTTAAAATGGCTAACTAATAAACCTGTCTGGGTTGGACAATGGCCTTTGACAAAAGAGAAGCTACAAGCTTTAGAACAGCTGGTTCAAGAGCAGTTAAATGCTCAACACATTGAAGAATCTACCAGTCTTGGAATTCTCCTGTATTTGTTATAAAAAAAAATCTGGTAATTGGAGAATGCTGACAGATCTGAGAGCTATTAATAAAGTAATTCAGCAATGGGCTCCTACAGACTGGGATGCCTTGCCCTCTATGCTACCAAAAGAATGGCCTATAATAGTTATTGACTTAAAAGACTGTTTCTTTACCATACCCTTACAGGAAAATGATAGAGAAAAATTTGCCTTCACAGTACTAATTATAATAATTCTCAGCCAGTCAAGAGATATCAATGGAAGGTCCTCCCACAGGGAATGTTAAACAGCCCTACTTTGTGTCAATACTTTGTGCAGAAACCATTAGAGATAATTCGTGTAAAGTTTCCACAATCCATAATTTATCACTATATGGATGATATCCTATTAGCTGATCCAAAGTTAGATACATTAGAAAGCATGTTTGAAGAAGTAAAAAAAGGTTTTGCCTCGCTGGGGACTGCAAATTGCTCCTGAAAAAAATACAAGAGGAGATTCTATTAATTACTTAGGATATAAGATAGAGCTACAAAAAATTAGACCCCAAAAGGTACAACTAAGAAGAGATAGATTGAAGACTCTTAATGATTTTCAAAAGTTATTAGGAAGCATTCTAACTTACTGGGTATCATGGAATACCCAAAGATGGACTACAAAATTTGGCTAATACTCTAGAAGGGGACAAAGAATTAAATAGTCCAAGAGAATTATCAGCCGAAGCTGAGAAGGAATTGGCTCTAGTAGAAAAGACAATTCGAGAAGCACATGTGGATCGTGTGGATCCAGAACTTAAATGCATTCTTGTCATATTCCCTTCCAGACATTCCCCAACAGGTATTTTGATACAGAGGGAAGATATTATATTGGAATGGATATTCCTACCACGTAAACCAAATAAGAAATTAAAGACTTATATAGAAAAGATCTCTGATTTGATTCAAAAGGGTAAATTAAGACTTCGCCAGTTGACAGGAATGGACCCAGCAGAAATTGTAGTACATTAACTAATGAGGAAATTTCATCACTATGGAAAGATAATGAATACTGCAGAGAGCCTGCAGTAACTTTTTGGGAGAGATTAACAACCACTATCCCAAAAGCAAGAGAATAGAATTCATAAAGACTGAATGGGTCCTTCCTCACATTGTACGACAAAAGCCAATTTCTGGAGTCCTCACATTCTATACTGATGCAAATAAATCAGGGAAAGCAGGATATAAATCAGGAGACTTAAGTAAAGTGGTGCAAAGTCCATATAGCTCTGTACAAAAGGCAGAACTGTATGCCATTCTTATGGTACTGATGAACTTCACAGAACCCCTCAATATAGTCACAAACTCTCAATATGCAGAGAGAGTTGTTTTACACAATGAAACTGGTGAATTTATTCCTGATAATACAGAATTAACTTCATTATTCATACAATTGCAGGAAATCATCAAAAAAGGGAACATCATATATATAACACATATCAGATCCCATACAGGTCTGCCAGGACCTTTAGCACAAGGTAATGATGAGATTGATCAGTTACTAATAGGTAATGTGCTAGAAGCTTCAGAATATCATAAGAAACACATATAAATAGCAAAGGTTTGAAGAAGGATTTCCATCACTTGGCAAACAGGCTAGGGATATTGTGAAAAAATGTCCTACTTGTTCCATCTATAACAAACTCATTACCTGCAGGGAGTAATCAAAAGGTATACAAAGAAATGAAATTTAGCAGATGGATGTGTTTCATTTTGCAGAATTTGGAAGATTAAAGTATGTACATCATACATTGACACTATTCAGGATTTCAATGGGCAACTCTATGAGTTCTGAAAAGGCTGATTCTGTGATTACACACCTATTAGAAGTTATGGCCATCATGGGAATACCTGTACAAATTAAGACAGACAATGCCCCGCATATGTCTCCAATAAAATGAGACAGTTCTTTGCTTATTATATATAAAGCATGTTACAGGTATACCACACAATCCCACAGGCCAAGCAGTCATAGAGAGATCCAATCGAACTTTAAAGGATATGCTAAATAAACAGCAACAGGTAACAATGACTCCTAGAAATAGACTGCATAGTGCTTTTATTAACTTGAATTTTCTCAATGCTAATGAGAAAGGAACAACAGCTGCGGAGAGACATTGGACAACAGACAAAACTCCTGAGCTAAACCAACCAGTTTATTTTAAGGATGTGCTGACCTCAGAATGGAAACCTGGATATGTTCTACGTTGGGGAAGGGGTTTTGCCTTTGTTTCTGCAGGAGAAGAAAAGCTATGGATACCAACAAAATTAATAAAATTCGATTCGAACAGGAAAAACCCCTTGATGAAGAGAAGTAAAAGATCATCCACCAATGTGACATCTCTACAAGTTGTAAGAAAAATTTAACAATCAAAGGGTGGGGTAGGGTTCTGTTTTTGTCTTTCCAGGATATGGAAATACCATCTTTCAAAACTCATAAGGCTTGGATATCCGGATGTTTACAGCAGAAAGGAAGAATCTATTGGTACCAATCTACACATGGTAAAATCTCACTGTCTAACATCTTTCTCTCTATCAATCTAGAAAAGTTGTGGTTCCAATTCAATTCTCCAAAGCTGGCTTTGGAGATGGAATTGGCTCACTCCTTCTCTAAACCCAAGCATATTGCTAAAAGAAAAGTTTAAGAGATTCTTCAGTCCCATATCAGAAGAGCCCTCTGGTGTGAGACAGAAGGAAACCAATAAAAAGGGACCATTGTCTTCTAAATTCTAATTCTCTCCATGCTTACTCTTGATTTCTCAGAATCCTTTCTTACATGCTATGTCCTCTTTAAATCAAACCTCCCATTTTTGATAACAAATAAGTTTTTCCAATAGCAATCTCAGAAGTCACCAGAAGGAAGATGGGGCCCAACACAACAACTCTACCCAATCCAGAATGATGCCATGGTAATCATCATCATACTACACTTCTTGCCAGAATTTCAGACAATCTTACCCATTACTCTAAACTTGCTGCAGAACCTACAGTTTGTCTAACTGAGATTAACTATCTGTGCTTAATCATAGTACCCAACAGAGATAACATCACCCCCTAAACGGCAGGAAGCAATTCTAAGAAAACGACGCCCCTTCTCCTTAGGTTTCATAATTCTCAGGGTTATGGATGACGGTTATAGGGTTGGGGTGGAAGAAAATATTAACTCAGGATTGTAAAAAAAAAAAAAAAAAAAAAAAAGAAGGGGTGGGGGAGAAGAAATGGAACGGATAGGTATAAGATATGATGGTAATCATTGTATATACTAGTAAACAAACTTAGTAAAATAGCAATCTTAGATAATTTGCACTGTAATTTGTACTGTTATAGAATCTTATATGTTGATACAAATGTAGACTATTTTTATACTCCTGTTTAAGATAATTTGTATATTGATACAAATACAGAACTATATTTGTTATAATGTACATATATTTCTACTCTTATTTGAAACATTTTTATATTGATACAAATGTAAATTTATATCTGTCATACTTTTATATATGTTCTACTTCTGTTTAGGATATTCGGTATATTGATATATATTTAATATTATTGTCATATTGCATATCGCACTATATATTCTACCTCTGTTATAAATATCTTGTGTATTGTCACAATTTTGAAGTCATCGTTCTTCACCATACATTTGCTTATAGACTGTTTACCTTATTTACGTGAAGCCTTAGTCCTTAGGTTATTTTGATAGATAAGATTTATAGATTTATAGTCGCCTATGTCATCTCTATAGTTACGTTAGTTAGGTTATCCAGATTTACAGATACATAGGTTAGATGGGCAGGTAATCTTCAAACACTTCATAGACCTGGAGAATATGGCATTTAAATAACTTAGAATTCTGTTGACGTGAGACACAATTGCTCCTGGCTGCACCAATTGATCCGAGAGAATGTTGGGCTTCTAAGACATTTCCATTTGGAAGTTTGTCTTTTGGCACAAAATGGCCTACTGGGCAAAGAACTGCCCTTGCCTTGATGGCTGACAGTACAAATGCAATGCTCTCCTTTCTGGACAAGCGGGACACAAGGAAAGCGACCACTGTACTCTGCCAAGACAGGGTAAGATGGTCTTCAGAAATCCTGCTTCTGAAAATGGTCTGTCAGATACTCTAGGCCTGTAGCCAATTTGAATGCACCAACAATGCTGAGAAACATTAGGTGACTGTCAGGCTGCCAGCTGTCTTGGTCTACTCTTGCAAGATTCCCGAAAGTTGCTTGCATCCGTCTTACATTTCTCAGGTACCTTATATTCCTTCTCAGGTCTTTGATGGGATTGAAGACTAGCAGTTATAGTTACAACTTAGTATATATATATCTTAGATAGAACTTATTAAGTATTAGGTTCAGGTTCTTTAGGATAGGACACTTTGAATGATCTTTATAATATGCTGTTTACCTATGCTCTATACTTCTCTGGATTTTAGTATGTGTTTCTTGCTTGATATTGTTTGCATTGGTTGTAGTTACATCTTATCTAGGTCATTATCTCTCATTATTTCTGGACAATATTTGATAACCATTCCTTTGTATGTAGTCTTGTATTAGTTTAGAACCTTCTTATTTAGACAAAAAGGGGGAGATGTAGTGGGTAGCCATTCCAACTTGGTTCTGGAAGTTCCAACCCCATTGAGACTCTGGCAACTGTCACGCCTACGAGGCGGGGCGAGGGAGGCGCCTGGGGACCCGAGAGCTGGATGGCCAGCGCTCGCGCTGGGCGCTCGCTCGTGCCGGGACGCTGACCAGTGCAGATTGACTGTGTAGAGCTCCGGAGAACACCGTTGGACTGCATTACACCTTCCCCAGACCCTGCGACCTACCCATTACTTAATTTGTGAGTTTCGCCATTAAATAAATATCTTTTAACTACGTGGAGTGGCCAAAATAATTTCTCCAATATCTTCCACATTCCTTCTACAAACCATTTTAGAAGTCCCGTGATGGGGTTCATCACAGCAGCACCAATACTCCTGGTGTCCCTTCTAACTGCTTTTCCCATTGCTGTGACCAAACGCTTCACAAAGCAACTGAAGGAAAGAAGGACAAAAAGCCAACCTCCCAGCCTCCTGACAGCTCTAACCAGTGGGTTACCAATGCTAGCCGTTAAGGACCATTTCAAGGGGCCTTGTTGCTGAAGGCTTGTTTTAGCACAGCCACAGCTGTATCTTCCCAGAGTACTGTCTGCTGTGGAGAGCCTGGGTGCAGGAGCCCCGACAACTTCCCAGCACTGTCATCCATGTGCTAATTAGTCTGAATGAAGCGACTCTGCTGGGGATGTTTCAAAAGTTCTCATTTCTTCCCCCTTTCTCCCCTTCACTTCTTCTTTCCTTCCTCCCCCATTGCTGGTTTTCTTCTTCTTCCTCTCTTCCTCCACTCCTCTTCCATCCTCTTCTCCTCCACTCATTTGAAAGAAATCCTGTTGGATGATCACATTGCATTGTAACTCATCACAGATTGTCCACAGTCAAAGGATACTGCTAAGCACATGGTCAGACTGCAAGTTGCAAAGCTCTCTGGAAAAAAAAAAAAAAAAAAAGAATGTTGTCCGGCACATTCAAAAGCCGTGGTAATGGTTAATCTAAATGTACTGATCATGGTGTCTACCCACAACTAGAATTTATGAAGAGGATCACTTCCTGTGTTTCAGCACTGCCTGGCCAATCTACTGCCAACAGAGGAGGATTTAGTCCCATCTCATCCCACGGGACGCAGCTTACTCTGCTTTCCATGCCAGTGCTCCAGGTCCGGGCAGCATCATTTAGAGGAATGGAAAAGAGGGCAAACTCCTGAGCCAGCTGTGTGGATACAGGGATGGAATCTCTCTCGGTGCAACTCTGCCAATGGGAATTTCTGAATACAGAAGAGGAAGCAACAGTTGAGCTCAAGCAGCCTCAGAGTCAGGCACTCAGAACATCTCTGCTCCGGTGTCCCGAGTCTCCACTCAGTCACTGCATTTGGCTTTTGGCATCCAATGCCTCTCTTCCTTACCTACCACCTCCTCTGCTTCTCTGTAGCTCCTGCTAGCATGGCACAGTTTACCTCTGAAGCTTACATTTTTAAAAATGTACACCACTTCCTATTTCTTGACTTCTAACCCCCGCCATTCCTTTGCCTGGCACTCCCCGTTTCAAAACTTTCTGATTTCCATCAGCTCTTTCAAACCTAAGCCAGACTGTGGCATGCTCTTGTAGTCCTAGCTACTCAGCAGGCTAAGGTGACTAGAATGAGAAGGTAGCCCAGGCAACCTAACAAGACTCCATGTTAAAAACGGCTTGGACACCTTTTCACTGTGGTTTAGTAGTGTCTCTCCTAGCCAGTTCCACACTCCCCTTTGCCGGTGTGGCCCTCTGGTCCACTGTGGTGTCCCTCCCAGGACCATCCCCAGGAGAAGCTGGCCAACACAAAGTAAACTCCGTTTGTTTTGTGGGTTTTTTGTTTCATCTTATTTTGTTCTGCCTTTTTTTTTCTTTAGTGTCTTTGTTTTGATTTTTCATTTTGTGTTTTTGTGGAATTTGTTTTGTTTTTGTTGTTATAAGAGGCTGGGGGAAGGGGAGAGAGCACAAAGTTGGGTGGATAGAGAGGTGAGAGAACTGGGAGAAACTGGGGGGGGGAAATAAAATACATGTGTGAAAAAATTAATTAAAATAAAAATGTGCCCCCTTCTCCCTGGTTCCCTTTCCCTCACCATCCTCATCTGGAACCCCCAGGTCCATATCAGCACAGCTCTGGCACTCAGGGCCTGGGCCCCAGCCAGAGAAATGGCAGCTGTGCTAATTTCCTCTTTAAGTTGTGAACATCAGTCTCAGGTAGCCCTCTGTGCACTGTGATCTGACCGTCTTCCCTCAGCTCACCTTTTCTATCCCTAAGACAACCATTGCATGCTTCCCTTCTCTCCTGAGTCCTGGGATTCTTGTCCAGCAGGACACTCTGTTCTCATATCAAGGGACACTAGAGAGGAGGGCAACCTCCTCATTAAGCCCCAGAATGCACCTGTCTGACTACCTGTCACCAGAAAGGGGGAACTGTTGCTTAGTTTGGGGGCTCTGACAGAAATCAAGCTCTTACGCTTATGTGCTAGACTCAAAGCCTCTCGATTTTTGAGCGCTGGGCTGCTGCTGCCTATTCAGCTTTACCTAATTGGTATGCCTTCCCTTTACATCATCTCCTATTTGAAGAAGTTGTCTTGGGATTACTACTGCTGTGAAGAAACACCATGACCAAAGAAACTGGGGACAGAAAGGGTTGATTTACCTCACAGTTTCATATAATCATCACGAGCAATGAGGTCTGGAACCTGGAGGCAAGAGTTGGTGCAGAAGCCATGGAGGGGTATGCTCCATGGCTTGCTTAATGTGCTTTCTTATAGATCTCAGAACCATTAGCCCAGGGATGGTACCACCCACAATGGGCTGGGCCCTCCCTCATCAATTACTAATTAAGAAAATGCCTTACAGGCTTGCCTGCAGTGAGATCTTATGAGGCATTTTCTTAATTGAGGTTCCCTTCTCTTAGATGACTTTAGCTCATGTCAAGTCAGCATAAACCCAGCCAATTCAGAGAATCCCTGAACACAAGCTCCTCCTCTAAGCATTGCCTTGAAATTTTTTCACACAGGAAAGTTCTGAAGGGAAATTTTTTTTTTTTTGGTTTTTCAAGACAGGGTTTCTCTGTGTAGCTTTGCGCCTTTCCTGGAACTCGCTTTGGAGACCAGGCTGGCCTCGAACTCACAGAGATCCGCCTGGCTCTGCCTCCGAGTGCTGAGATTAAAGGCGTGCGCCACCACCGCCGGCCTTAAATTTTTTTTTTTTTTTTTGGTGAAAGGAATTTTTATATGCTGGTTAGTTTGTCAACTTGACACAAGCTAGAGTTATCTGAGAAGAAAGAAACTCAGTTGAGAAAATGCTTCATCAGATTGGCCTGTGGTCAAGTCTTTGGGGGCATTTTCTTTGTAGCTGAAGTTTTCCTGTATCCTACCAGTCTGCAACCACTCAGACCCAAGTAAACACACAGAGGCTTATATTAATTAAAACTACATGGCCATCGCTCAAGCTTTTTGCTAGTTAGGTCTTATATCTTAAATTAGCCATAACTATTAATCTATGTATCACCACATGTTCCATGGCCTTACCTGCATCTCATTAGATATTGCTCCCTGGGCGGCTTGCTGGCATCTCTCCTCTCCTTCTTCCTGTCTCTCTCTTTGAACTTCCTGCCTACCTCTAAGCTGCCTTGCCATAGACCAAAACTTTATTTACCAATCAGAACAACATATATTTGCAGTGTACAGAAAGACATTCCCCCTTATTTCTTAGTTAATAAATAATGAGGAGGGTCCAGCCCGTGTGGATGGTGCCTCCCTTGGGCAGGTGGTCTTTTTATTATATTTTAAAAAGCAAACTGAAGGAGCCATGGAGCATGTCAGTAAGTAGCATTCCTCCATGGTTTCTGCTTCAATTCCTGCCTCCAGGTTCCTACCCCAGGTTCCTGCTTGAGTTCCTGCCCTGACTTTCATGGATGGTGACTGACTACAAGATAGAAGATGAAGTAAAACGTTTCCTCCCTAAGCTGGTTTTGGTCATAGTGTTTATCACAATAGTAAGCAAACTGAGACATGGTATCTGCTTGCTCATGACTCACTCCTTCCTCAATCCTCTTGGGTAGGGTTTCTCACTGTCTTCTCTCTGGACAAGGTTTTCATCACTCCATGTAGCCAACATCAGCTCTGAGACTTCTCCCAGTCTGCTTCATTGCATCTCTTCACACTTTGGTCCTCATGATTACATTGCTGCAGTGGCATAATTTTACAGAATTTGTTGACATATTTATTTCTATTAACATTCATACAATTACTGTTAAGAATTCCTTTCCTACAGTTTAGAAAAATGAGAGGCTACACGAGTTTCAAGAATCATAAACAGATTAGTAGCAGAGCTGAAAATGAAACAAGCAGCTTGCAGCAGAGCTTTCTTGTGTTTCCCCCACACTGTGCTGTGCGGCTTGTAGCAGAGGTGTCTTGTGATTCCTACGATGCACTGCCTCCATATCATAGACCCTCATTGTCCTCAGTCAGGATTCTCCTCACTCTGTGAAACCCCCTCATGCTTTCCTTTCTCTGCTTCTTCTGCTAGAGCAGTCCTGCCTCTCTCTCCTCTTCCTTCGTAGTCTTCCTCTGAGCACTCCTGTGTGCCCTGGTTTTCTGACTCATGTGTCTGTTTCAATAATTCCCACCTCCGGCACCTTCATCATTCATTCTTTCTTCCTTTGTGCATTTAATGCATCAATTACTTGCACTTCACTGTTTCCAGAAGCATTCAGACAGGAAGGGATAGACTAAGACAACAGGGCTCCCAGATCAGGCTGTGTATTCTTTACAGGTCAATATGCTCTTGGGGATGAGAAAGAAAGAAAGGAAGGAAGGAAGGAAGGAAGGAGGAGGAGGGAGGGAGGGAAGAAAGGAAGGAAGGAAGGACAAGAAACAAACAAAACAATACTATATTATATTATATATATATATATATATATATATATATATATATACTTTGTGGCTCTCCGAAGCTCCAAATACTCTGCCTTGGGATTTAGCTTCTCCCTTGGGTTGTCCTGAGTAGCACACCAACAGCACTGCCATTGAGGATATGAGAATTTACAATGCATGCAAGATGACTCTGTGTAGGGTCTGTGCTGTGAAACTAGCACGCTGGATGGCTGCCTGGAGATGTCTTTTCAGGACTGATTCCATGCTCCTGCACTTTTGTAGGGATGACTGTTCTTGCTGTGCTATTGGCAGCCATTGACTGCTTTGTGAATATTGGTGTACTTGCTCTTCAGTGCATTGCTTGGGAATTCATTAAAATAGTTCTGTATTATATAAATGCATAGACTTGCACTGCCATTTTCATAGTCACTTTAACTTGTTTTGCATACAAAGGAAGCCTGTGTTAATGGAGAGTGCATCTGTGTGCTAAGCTGCTACATTCTGCTTGTGCATGCCCACAAGCTGGTCATCACTGTCTAACTGCAAGCCGTGCATGTGCTGCATGCAGTTGTGGGATACAGCCACCATTATCACAACTGTAGACACCGCAAGAGTGTGGTGCTGACGGCACGTCAGAAGTGGTAAGTGGGGTGTGGATGTTAGAGTTGAGTGACATGGCTGTCATGACTTTGCCCTTGGATTTCCTGAATGACATGACACATTTTATATGCCTAGGCATTCCCCAACAAACCAACACATTGCCACCCAAGGCCTTTATGTTCATATTCTCTTCAGCCATAAAAGTTATTTTTGCCAGAGACTTATTCTTTCTGGGGCTCTGCTTAAATTCATGTCCTTAATTGCATGTCTTGCTGATTCCTAATGCTCTGCACCCCTTATGTGCGTGTGTCTATCTAACTTATGATACATAGAACCACTTAACATTGGGGTGTATAATACCTTTTGTTGTTGTTATTTTGATTATTTTCTATTTCCCTCAACCTATACAATCACAGGACAGGATCTTTTGCTAATTTTTATAGCTCCAGTACTTCCTAATGAGAGGTCTGATATTTCTCCAATGTGTGCTTAATGGAGCCCAGTCTTGAGTCTTGGCTTTAATATAGTGTATCTTAACATTTCTTTTTCCTTACTTTAGGCAATTTCTTTGATAATGGAAGCAAACACTCAAACAAAACAACCTCTCTTCTCTCTCCCTCTCGTTCTAAATGAATTTCCTCTTTTCTCTCTCCTTTCCTTCTTCTGCCTCTCACTCTTTTCATGTTATACACAACTGCTCCTTTCAGCCCCTCCCTGCAAAGACACATCTGTGGTGCAATATACCTGTGCACACTGGCTTTTAGGACTTCTTCTCTGCTTGCCCCTGAGGTGACTGTGGGCCTGCTGCCCAGCCTGCTGCTGACCAGGTGCCCATGTCAGGTGTGCGTGAGTGGAGGCCGCAGGTCACATCAGAGTTCATGACAGTCTCTTCCAGAAAGGTCATGCAAAACATTTCTCCTGAATATATCGTACTAATCACTTTCAGACCTTGCCTTAGATGTCCCCGAAGCTTCCCAGGAACCATCTGAATGTTCATTTCCATGGGAGTCTAGTTCGGGACACAAGAACATGTTGAAATTAAACTGCCTGATGACTTTGGACATTGCTATGCACATATTTCTAGGGTGATCTAAAAGACAGTGCAATTTCTATTGGAGGGCTGGGGGTTGTGTTTGTCTATCATGTGAAATGGCAGGAAGGGAACACATATTGATTTTTGCAAATGTAGACTTTTATGGTCTCCAAAGAAATGAAAGAAATCAGAGGTTCTGTTTGCTGTTGCCATATGGAACCTAGTGCGAGAAAAATTGACCAGCCTGCAAGCCTGCACTTTCTGGTCTTAAATCTTAGCTATGAATTGTGTTTTTCTTCTTACTCATGGAGATCCTTAAACATTTAAGTGGGGGGCTTGCTTGCCTGTCCTCTGTGGTTCACTGCAGATACCCTCTTTGGATTAGACTGTTTAACTCCCCCAGCCATGAATTTTTCCCTTGACACACATATTTCTTTTGGGAAAGTGAGGTCAGGAGGAAACATGTTCAGTTGACTTTTCATTGACTGCATGGGGAGTTGAGAGTGTGGGTTAAAAGCGCAAGCTTTGAGGTTTCGTAGCAGAGCTGGATGAGATGCTTGTATTCTCTACGATTTCTATATTGAGACAAGTTATTGAGGGAGGTGGTACTGAAGAGAGTTTAAGAACATGGCCTTCCAAGCCTGACAGCTTAGGTTTAAATCTTGGCTGTCACGTCTATGATCATGGACCATTGGCTTCAACTCTCTGAGTATTAGTTTCTTCTGTAAATATATGCTTCTCCTTGGATGGCGAATAAGGCAAGTATTGCGTGCCTTAGTTACTGTTCCTTTCTGCTGTGACAAATACAGCGGCAAAAGCAACTTAAGGGAGAAATAGTTTATTCTGGTATACAGTTGGAGGACACAGTCCGTCATGGGTAGGGGAGTTCTGGCTGCAGAACCTTGAGGCAGCTGGTGACGACATTGCCCCACAGCCACCTTGAGGCAGCTGGTGACATTGCCCCACAGCCAGGAAGCAGAGATGACTTCCTTGTTCTGGTGCTCAGTTCACTTTCTCCTTTTTATTTACTCCAGGACCAAGCCCAGGGATGGTGGCTGCCTATGGTGATGTTTTATTTGGGCTGAAATGTGTATTTATTTGTATGTTAATAAATAAAGTTGCTGGGATCAGAGCTAAGAGCAAGCCATTTAGCAGAAGTCCGGTGGTGGTGGCACATGCCCTTAATCTGATCACATGGCAGGCAGAGTCTCTGTGTGTTCAAGGACACAGTGGAACCTTTAATCTCAGTATGAACCATAGAGACCTGGAGGTCTGTATAGACAGGCAGTGATGAGGAAGTCATGTGGTTGGGTTTAGAACCAATGAGAAGTCAGAATAGAAAGGCAATAAAAAGACAGGACACAGGAAGAAGGTCTCTCTTTCAGGGAAGGAGGTATCGAGTGGTAAGCTAAAGGCTCTGATCTCCTGGGCTTTTAACTCTTTATTTGGCTCTGTGTTTCTTATTTAATAAGACCGTTTAGAATTACATCTACAGCTGTCCACAGTTACAGTGTCTCTTCCCATCTCAATGGACTAATCAAGATAATGCCTCACAGGCTCAGCTAGAGGCTAATCTCCCTTAGATGGCCTTCATAGATGTTCTCAGAGGCCTGTCTCCTAAGTCATTCTAGACACTGTCACATTGACAATTGATACTAATCATAGCATCAGACGGTGGGAGAGACAGAGCCACCTGCTGTGACTAACAAGAAGCTTTAGAAAAGGAGGCTGTTCACCTGAAGGAAGAATACAGAAATAATACAGCTACCTACGGAGCTGATGGAAACCTGATGCAGCAACAAGCAAGATGCCAAGGTGGAAATGAGCAAGAAAAAACGAAGGGAAAAGAGGGGATGAGGAAGATGAGGAGGAACCAGATGATGGTGATGAGAAGATTCCTGCCATTCTTCTCCTTGTCTATAAAGCATTTAAATCCCATATAAACAACCCCCTAGTTTTGATGAAAAACTGAAGTGCAAGGCTGTGGAAGATTTGTTTCTCAAACCTATAGTGTTTTAAGCCTATAGTTTTGTAGAGTTAACAGACACTGAATGTGTCTTTAGGTAGCGTGTCCTGGTGGAGTTTTTAGAGCCATCGGTTAATCTTGCCTGTTAAATGGCATGGAAATTTAAAGCAGGTCGTTAGTGCACAGCACATGTTAGTTACATGTGGAGTTGATAGTCTCCCCCCCCCCTTGCTATTCTCTGGTGTAGTTTATATGAAAATAGTCCATTTGTGAACTGAATATCGCCTTGTAATTGCAAAAATGATTTGCTGCTGTTTTGTAGACATTCTGAATATTTTAAATAAATACAATTTTTATTAGAAGAAAGGAAAATGTGGTATATATACACAAGAGGAGTGTATTCAACTCTAAAAAATGAAATTATGTCACCTGCAGAAAAGCATGTGGAGCGAAGATCATTATGTTAAGGAAAATATCAGACTCAGAAGAACAATATCACATTTTCTCATATGAAGAAACAGAATCTCGAGAGAAAGAGAGTGGGAGACATAGAAGGGAGACTACTTGAGGGAGAGAACCACAGGTAGGAGGCAAGAGACAAGAGTGGGTAATATGATTGATGTTCATTGCCTATGTGTTTGAAATATAGTGAAGCCCATTATTTTATACAATAATATATGCTAATTAAAAAGAAAAGTACATCATTTCTCTTTAAATATTGGTATTCTAATAGAAAAATATAACAGGGAAGGAAATACTAAATAGAACTATAGTCTGTCATCAGACCAGTGAGTGAAAGAAAGGGAAATTCTTTTTTAAAGGCCTTCTGGGGTGTGGTCTCTATGAAGAATACCTAGAAGCCATCCCCATAGGGAAGGAGATCTGGGGGAGGGAGTCATGGAGAAAAATGTCTCTAAGTATCACAGGAGATGAGAGTCTCTGGAGTCTTGTAGAGGTCGGAGACAAGGAAGGAGACAAGTGGCGGCCAGGTGTGGGGACGTCACAGAGACACTGCTGCACTTTTTAGACTGTGAAGTGACGAGGAGAAGCCCAGAGACCTGGGTGGGCTGGGGAGCTGGCTTAGAGGACCTTGCACAGGGACTGCCGCTGTCTCCTGTTTCAGAGAAGTGAAGACATTGGCGCTGGGCCCATCTTGACACTGGAGTCTGTAGTGTTGCTGCAGGCACAGGGTAGGCTACAGTCATGAGGAAGGACTCTACCTCTGTAGTTAGGGCTAACAAGTCATGAGAAGGACTCTACCATCCTGTAGTTAGGCTAGCAAAAGCTCATTGAGAGAATGAAGAAGGACTCTACCATCCTGTAGTTAGGGCTAACAAGTCATGAAGAGGACTCTCCATCTATGTTAGGGCAACAAGTCATGAAGAAGGACTCTACCATCCTGTAGTTAGGGCTAACAAGTCATGAAGAAGGACTCTACCATCCTGTAGTTAGAGCTAACAAGTCATGAAGAAGGACTCTACATCTATAGTTAGGGCTAACAATCATGAAGAAGGACTCTACCATCCTGTAGTTAGGGCTAACAAGTCATGAAGAAGGCCTCTACATCCTGTAGTTAGGCTAATAAGTCATGAAGAAGGATTCTACCATCCTGCAGTCGTCTGTTGGATGGGAAGTTTCTCAAGTCGGCATTTCTGAATTTAGTCCCCTTTCCTAATCACTAACTCTGTAGACCAAACATAACTTAACCCAACTTCCCTTTGCTTCCTGTTTCATGCCCATAAATGGGATTAATAATCATAATACCACAAGCCACACACTCTAACTATGAGCTCAAACAAGTTGAATGATACCTGCACCAATAAGTATGAAATGTAATTTGTTAATTGAGGTCATAAATAATAAGTGATGGGTAATCTTGGTTGTTCACTGGACACACCTGGGAAAGTGAGCATTAGCTGAGTTGGGCAGCATAAGAAAGGTCGCTGAACCTGAGCGGGAGCAGCAGGAAGCAGCATTCTCCCAAGGTTTCTGTCGCATTCCTCCTCAAGTGCCTAGCCTGACTTCCCACAAGGATGGAGTGTAGCCTGGACGTTGAAGCAAACAAACTCTTTTCTTCCAAGTTACTTTTGGTTATGGTGGTTGTTGTTGTTCTTTCCCTCACAGGAATGAAAAAGTATTTGCTGCAAATCCAGTGTGAGCATTAGGCTTTTAGAGTCGTGTTTGACATGCAATGCACATCTGTTGCTACTGCTGTCCTAATGATGCCCCAGAACTCAGGGGGAAAGCCAGAGAAGGGAGTAAAGGGGGGTCTGGGGGCATTTCCCACATTTTAATGATTCTACTTGACTGTGAACCTCACTTTGTGTGATGATTAGTTTTAATTGTCAATTTGACAGTCTAGAGCCATCCAGAGAGAACCTCAGTGAGGGGTGGCTAGTTAGGTTAGCCTGTGGATGTGTCTACTGATGACTATCTTGATTATGTCAACCGAGGAGGAGAGAGCCACTGCATGAGTGGAGCAAATGTTGTACTGTAAGGAGTTGAGAGAGAGAGAGCTGAGCACTAGCATGCATGCATGCATCATTGTGGACTGTAAAGAGTGGAGAGAGCGAGCTGAGCACTAGCATGCATGAATGCACCATGTCACTGCTGGACTATAAGGAGTGGAGAGAGTGAGCTGAGCACTAGCATGCATGCATGCATCATTGCTGGACAGTAAGGAGTGGAGAGAGTAAGCTGAGCACTAGCATGCATGCATGCATCATTGCTGGACAGTAAGGATGGAAGAGTGAGCTGAGCACTAGCATGCATGCATGCATCATGCTGGACTGTAAGGAATGGAGATAGTGAGCTGAGCACTAGCATGCATGCATTCATCATTGCTGAACAGCAAGGAGTGGAGAGAGTGAGCTGAGCACTAGCATGCATGCATGCATCATTGCTGGACAGTAAGGAGTGGAGAGAGTGAGCTGAGCATAACATTCATGCATGCATCATTGCTGGACAGTAGGGAGTAGAGAGAGTGAGCTGAGCACTAACATGCATGCATCATGTCATGCTGTCTGCTCACTACTTTGGATGTAGTAGCTGCTTCACATCCTGCATCTTGACTTGTCAGCATGGATGACATCTGGAATTGTAAACCAAATACATTTATATTTTGTCAAGGATAGTTTATCATCACAACAGGAAATATTTAAACACTTGCTGTATTTCCAGTTTACTTCATGTTGAGTACATCTGTGGGAAAAATGTGTTTAAAGGTTCTTACTTATACCATCTACGATTTTCATTTATGAAGAACATTAATGCTTAGTCCATCCCACCCCACTGTTGGACAAAGTCTTTGTATGAAGCTGTTTGAGCAGAAGCATGAGCCATGTGGTTTCCTTCTACCCAATATGCTCTTTTCAAGTCACATCCTCATGACACATCAAAGGTCAGATTTCCCTCATGTCTCACAGAGAGTTTAGCCTGCATCTTTTGGACCGTAGAGCTTAGCCTACATCTTGGAACCTGGGGGAGCTTAGCTTGCATCTTGGGACCTGTGGAACTTAGCCTGCATCTCTGGGACCCATGGAGCTTAGCCTGCATCTTTGAGACCTGTGGAGCTTGCCTGTATCTTTGACCTGTGGAGCAGAGCTAGAAGAAAAGAGCAGATGAACATTGTACGAGATGTAAGAAAGAAACAAGAGATCCAAGTGGTCCTGGATGTAGAACACCTTGCTGCTGTGATTGGCTTCCTCCAGAACAATGTGATCCCGGCAAAAGGCTGGCTTCTCTTTTTCGGGGAAGATGCCCACTCTACCTCATAAGCTGCAGGCTCTGCACTATCACACTTTTCGGGCTGTTTGCTGACATGTAAACGTGAGAGTCATCACCACTGCTGCTCCTGAGATACTCCTTCCTGTTACTCATCAGCATTGTTGTCTTGTTTGAGCTTTGGTACCACCGTGCCCTCTCCACAGAGTGCCGTCCACTGGCCTCTGTGCAGCTGGTTTCATTTCATCAGACAAATGTCCTCCCATCAGACTTTTAATCCAGCACTCGGGAGGCAGAGGCAGGTGGATCTCTGAGTTTGAGCCAGCTGTCTACAAAGCAAGTTCCAGGAAAGGCACAAGCTACATAGAAGAGAACCCTGTCTTGAGAAGCCTCTCAAAAAACAAACAAAAGTGTCTGCCTTAAAGTTTTCATTACATTAGTTCATTTTACAGCTTAGATTACAAATACTGGTATGTACAATTATATTTTTTGAGGCAGGGTCTCACTGTGTAGCTTTGGCTGGCCTGGAACTTGCTATACAGACAGGCTGGCCTCAAACTCATAGAGATCTGGAGTTATAGTGTGTTCACTACACCTGGCTTGCAATCATCTTTGTGTGTTTACGTGGTGAGTTTTACGGGTAGATTCTGGAATGAGCATCAGCTTGTGCATGTAACGAACATCAACAGAACAACAGTGTTCATGCTACTGTGACTATTCTTCCAGGAGATTTTCACCATCCTCTTGTTATATCCCAAAATTCACAACTCTTGGTTTATTTTTTATAAGTACTTTAATTTACAGGCTACTCAATTTCTCCTAAGATTTCATTTTTATGTAGTTCCTTCTTGTTTTCTAATATCAATGTTGTACCTCATTACACTGTTCACTTACCTGCTTCAAAGAGTGGCTGGAATGTGGTTGTATTCTTCACTCTAGGTTTCACTGAGCGATACATGAAATCTGCCTTAAAATTTCAAGGGTCAGCATACGTCAGCGGAGAGCCCTTGCAAGCATGCATGAAGCCCTGGGTTGAGTCCACACCACAAGAACACTAAGTCAAGACAATTCGCTAATGTGTGTTGGCTGTACCGGGAGGGAGGTTTGGGCAAGGAGAATCATGAGTCAGCCTTTCTGTACAGTAGAGACAAGCTCTAAAATGTCCTTGGCCTACTGGTGTAGCTTAGCCGAAGAGCGTTTGCCGCACAGGAACATCTTCGCTGTTGGCCTTATGAAGGTAGTAGGTAACAGCTCAAGGGGTGTTATGGGACGCGCTAATGTTTACCCTTTAGCAGCAAAACAAGTTCACTTTCTTTGTGGAGCTAGAGTGCAGTTTTGTCTTTACAGCTGGATAGCAAACACGTTTTCTCTCCGCTTTAGCAAACAGGAAACTCAAGGCGAGTTGTTTGGCTCTGGGAAACAGTCCGGTTTGCTCGAACCGGTTTTTCTCCCTTTGTTCTCAGAGCATCGAGTCACTTTTCTTCTTCAGTGGGAAGAGAGAAATACTTGGCCCAGAAATAGGCAGATGCGATGGAGACAGCACAGCCTCCTCTCTCACAGCTTCTGCGCTGCTGCAGACATAGACATTAAGTCTTGATGCCTTGGCGGAGGCTGGCTGCTGTCCAGCCCTCACAGCCAGGGCGCCATGCTCATGAGTGGCTTCTACGTGCCTGGTGAGAGCCGGTCCTGCTGCCCAGCCCTCAAACAGTAGGAGAAAGATGGGGAAGTTCCCTAAATAATTGTCCACTAGAATTTTTGTATTTTATGTTTTTTTGTTTGTTTGTTTGTTTGTTTTTAACTTTATGTGTGTCTGAGTGAGGGTGTCCGGATCCCTGGAACTGGAGTTACAGACAGTTATGAGTGCCATGTGGGTTCTGGGAACTGAACCTGGGTCTTCTGGAAGAGCAGTCAGCATTCTTAACCGGTAAGCCATCTAACCCACCCCACCCTACCCCCCGCTTTTCTGTGCTTGAAGCATGTGCATTGAAGTGAAAGTAAAGGAGCTCATCCATTAGCCAGGCAGGCTGCTTTCTGTGTCGTCCTCGTCAAACGCTGCTCCAGGACCCATTTCCAGTACTGGTGAGAAGCTCTGGGTCGAGAAAGATCTGGTTCTCTGATTCCTTGGACGTAGAGTTGAGTCAATTTATAGGAAAAAATTACATATTTCTATTATATAATTTATAGTAATATAATATGATTATATGTTATATGTTTATATATGTATATATAAACAATTTACATGTATATATAACAATATATACAGAGGATACACTCTCCTCAGAGAGCGCTCCATCGCGGTGGCCACAGCATGTCACAGCCTAGGGGCTTGGGCACATTCGGAAGTCAACACGACCTGTTCAACATATACTGTTGCAAACTCAGCCATCTGAATTGAAGGGATTGTTTTGTTTTTTCTGACCATCTGACTCAATTCTGTGAGGGAGGTGCACCAGGCTAAACATGGATTCCCAGGGCGCAGACTGCAGCATTCTGCGCGCCTCCTTCACAACTACAGGCACTTCCTTCTAGCTTCTCTCTCAGGTTTATCAACCACGTTAAGCTTACTGAAATTTTTCTCATCCTCTTAGCATAGATATGAGGGACGGCTTGGTGGGCAACAGCATTGCTGACTCATGAGAGGTGAAGGATGGCCGTTAGACTGTTAGACGTAACAGCCCAGCCAGCACATTCTTGTGCGGTGTTGATACTACTAGATCGAGTGTCCAGGGCGGCGGTGTTGGAACTCTTCTCAGCACAGGCAGACAAGAGTGAGACAAGCAGGGAACTGCTGGCTGGCTGTTTGCAGAGCAGCCCTAATCCTTGAAACACAGGCGCTTCAATAGTTTCGCAGCGAAACGTCGTGTTGCTGTTTGAACGCCAGAGGCGCTGCTTGTCCTGTTTCTGGCTCATGGCTGCAGTTCTGCTCAATGTCAAGAACCTGACAGGTCTGGCCTCCCGAAATAAAGCCAACTGTTAATCCAGACATGAAGTGCTTGGCCTTTGCAGTACATTCAGGTGTTATCAGTGAGATGCCCCAGAACCTTCGCAAGATTTGGCTAAACACCTAAGGAGCAGTTTCAAGGTAACTGATTGCAAGCAGAAGGAACGCTAAGCTTTGGGAGGGAGTTAGGCAAGTTCAACAGAGGCTTTTTATGAACTACCTCAGGACACGGGTTGGGTCTTCTTCTCTGAAATGCCGCAGCAATGCCACCCTCAGGCCACAGTCCCCCACAGGCTTGTGTGCTAGCCTTTGGTTCCACCTGATGGACTAATCTGAGCAGTGACGGAAACCTTTGGAGTTAGGACTTAACTTCGGGAAATAGTCGCTTGGCGGTGGCAGTGGGGTGTTTTCCACGTTACACCTGATCCACAGTCCCTTCTCTCTCTGCACCTCAGTGCTCCAGCAGCCATGAAGATCTTGCTTCCCAAGGACACGGGACCAAGCCACCATGGACGGAACTCTCTGGAACACAAGCTAATAAATCTTCCCTACTTTAAGTTGTTTATGTCAGGCATTTCGCAGGAGCAATGAGATATGTCCCTGACCTATACTGTTCCCAGAGTGTCCATTTTGACTACCAATACTGTTCCAGAGCATCCATCTTAACTATCAATACTGTTCCCAGAGTGTCATCTTAACTACCAATACTGTTCCCAGAGTTCCATCTTAACTATCAATACTGTTCCAGAGTGTCCATCTTGACTACTACCATGCATTGGTCTGCAGCCTTGTTTTGGGAAGGTTTCCTTTTTCCAGAAGCAGGCTATAGGGAAAGCACTTATAAAGAAAGTGAAAAACTACAATCTGACGTGTGTTGTGTGTCTTTGTACTACAGCTTTTTTTATTGTGTAAATAGATTAAGCTTATCATAAATGAGACACTTGGAGCTATAAAATCACGTTTCAGCAGGATATTAATGTGAAAACATTGATAGATTGTTTTGAAAATAACCACACCAAGCCGGGCGGTGGTGGCGCACGCCTTTAATCCAGCACTCGGAGGCAGCCAGGCGGATCTCTGTGAGTTCGAGGCCAGCCTGGGCTACCAAGTGAGTTCCAGGAAAGGCGCAAAGCTACACAGAGAAACCCTGTCTCGAAAAACAAAAAAAAACAAAAACGAAAATAACCACACCATTTTTTAATTAATTAATCTTTTTTTTTTTTTTTTTTTTTTTTTTTTTTTTTTTTTGTACAGGGTCTCCCTTCACAGCTGTGGCTGTCCTGAAGCTCACTATCTAAGCCAGACTAGCCTCAAATTCATTGAGCTCTGCTTGCCTCTGCCTTCTTGAACTCTGGGATTAAGATATGTGCCATGTGTAGCTTATTTTTAATTTTTAGTGTGTGTGTGTGTGGGGGGGGGGTTGCACCATCAAATGCCTGTGGAGATCAGAGGACAACTGGCATGTCTCAGGTCTCTTCTTTTACCAAGTGGCTCTGGCACACGCTTCAGGTCACCCGGCTCAGCTACAAGTGCGTTTCCTCAAAAAGCCGTCATGCTGGCCTCCAATCACATTTTCAAAACTATTTGTATTACTTCTTTTATTTTTTGAAATTATAGTATAATTACATCATTTCCTTCTTCCCTTTCCTCCCTGTAAGCTTTCCCATATATCACTCCTTGCTCTCTTTCAAATTCATCTTATTTTTCCTTAATTGTTGTTACATGCATATATTTAGGATATATATCTCTCCTAAATATAACCTGCTCAGTCTATATAATGTTACTTGTATGCTTTCAGGGCTGAGCATTGGTGTTGGATACTCACTTGGCGGGCTCCTCCCCAGAGAAGACTGTTTCTCCTGCTCTCAGCTCTCCACAGTTGCATGTAGTTCTTTGTGTAGAGTTGAGACCTCACGGCTTTCCCATGTCCATGTTAGTTTGCCTACTCAAAACCACATTCTTTAAAATCCACAATTCAGACTGTTCACCCAGCAGCATTTAATTATCAAACACTGGTTATTGCCACTGTGAGCATGTGTCCTGTTGGGAGATGAACTAGACATGATCCTTACTTTGGGGTTGCTCCTGGTCTTGTGGGAGGTAAATATACATAAAAGCAGTTGTTGTGCCAAGAAATAAAGCCTGAGGTAAAGAGTGAGGCTGAAACAGAAAGAGAAGAAGTCATTATGGACAGGTGAAGGCACTACTGCCCTTCAACAATTCTGCAAACAAACAAAACATCCTATCTGACTGGCAATGCCATGTGAGCAAACCTGGGCACCCCAGAAACTGGAAACAGAATCTTGGGATCAAGAGAATTCTTATTCCAAGTGACTGAAATCCAACCCAAACTGCTCAGATGTAAGGTATCGGGGAAGATCCATAGGTGAGTGGCAGCAGGGATTGGGTACCATTGGGAGTTTCCCTTCTCAATTCGAGGTGGGCTCCATCCTATCCTATGGGACACCAACCTTCCTCTGAGGCTGCACTCAAGTCTGCTGACTGCGCTTTCCTGACATCTTGCCAATAGATCCATAGAGAGGGAAGAGGGCATCTTCCTTGAAGCCATTTAGAAAAATATTGGCAAATGGTCTTGACTTCCGGGCTGTTCTTCTCCCGCCTCTAGACCGACACTGAGGGTGGGAGAAGGTATGGTGCAGCCGCCAGACACTTCCTGTGATCAGGCAAGACAGTAATAGAGTGGAGAACAGATACAAACCCCCTCTGATCCGTGAACACACACACACACACACACACACACACACACACACACACACATTTGTCGTCAGTGGGAACAAATGACACCAAGCCAAGGAAACAGCAGCAAGAGCACTGGGGTCAGGATGGAGGGAGAAAAGCGTAATATTTCCAACGTATTCAGTGTTGGACACAAACAACATATCCCATGTTAACAACTGTACTTGAACCCAACAATTACTTCTTAAGAATTCTCCTTCAAAGACCTAATGTGGGTTTCAGTTGATCCTACAGGAAGAATAAAGAAAAACCAAAGGCTTAGTGGGGAAATCCACTTATAAATACATGGGCTTTTTTAACTTTTATTTTATTATTCTGTGTGTATGAGTGTTTTGCCTGCATATATATGTCTGTGTACCTCATGCATGCCTGGTGCCCGAGAAGAGTTGGAGAGCCTCCATGTGGATGCTGGGAATCGAACCTGGGTCCTTTCCAAGAACAACTAGTGTTCTTAATCACTGAGCCAACTCTCCAGCTCCTGTGGTTTGTTTTTGATGTAGTAGGGTAAGAAGAAATTTCAAGTTTCATGACAACTGTGTTTTATTGACCAAGAGAGCATCTGTAGTCTGTCTCTTTGCATCTGTGGTCTGTGTCTGAGGGAGAGGCAAATGGATAGTCCTCCACAAGCAGGCACCCATTGGCCTTGAGTAGTGGTAAATTTATGGTGTGTGAATGAACTATTCCCCAAAAGTCATGTGTTGAAAAGCATGGTCATAGCTGGTGGAGTCAATCACCAAGAGATAACTGGACCATCAGAGCACTCAGGCTGTTGGAGGATTGATCCTTTGTAAACACCACCCTGAGCAGGCTATTAGAAGTGGAGCCCAGTTGAATAAAGTAGGTGGCTTAGAAGGATAATCTTGTCCTGGTCCCTTCCATCCTGTTTCTGCTTCCTGGATGGCATGAAAGGAACATGTTGTTGTCCTGTGCCAGCCTGCACACGCGATGGTTTGCTTCACCATAGGCCCACAGACTAGAGAGAGACCAGCATGGATGGAACCCCTGAACCCGTAAGCCAAAACAAAGCTTTCCCCCATAAATTGTTTCCCTCAAGCTGTGTGTCACAGTGACAGAATGCTGGGTAGCAGCCAGCCCTGTGTCAAATCTCTTTAATGAGCAGTCTGAGAAAGGCCAAGGCACATGACCAGGACTAACGCAGGAAAAAAAGTGAGACTCTCAGTCCTTCCTTTCTAATTAAGCTCTTTCTGACAGGCAGAGGGAGACCCTCAAGGCTTTATAGAGAACTCATATAGTTTATTGGCCCAGTGTGTGTGTGTTGAGCGTGTGTTGAGCATGTGTGTTGTGTGTGTGTGTGTGTTGTGGTGTGTGTGTGTGTGTGTTTATGCCTGTGTGTGCCTGTGTGGAGAGAGGGGGGGGGAGTCTGGGAGTCACTCTTGACCCTGATATCCTGTTTGAAAGGGCAAGAGTTGAGACCAATAGCTGAACACAAACACTAAACCAAGTGTGCAACATCCTTGGTGGATAGTAAAATACAAGAGGAGAGGAAAGATGGACTCCCTTGAGCTCAAGAAGTTTCAGGTCCTTGAACTATTCAACCAGAGTGGAAGGAGGTGAGGCTAGAGAACAAAGAAAAAACAAATAGTCTACTCCAAAGTGTATTTGATTTTGATTGTTTTTTGGTGCAGAGGATTAAACCCAGGGCCTTATTAAGCAAGTATGTTACATCCTCTGGCCTAATTTTGATTATTATGAAGGGCTTGAGCTCATAAGACACTGGCTAGATGAGGTGGTTCATCCAGAATCACTAGGATGAGTTCAAATTTGGAAACTTATACTAGCAAAGAGCTTAATTGTTTCACCTATGATTTGGAGCATGGACCTTTGAAGTCATTGCTTTCAGGAAAGACCTCTCAGTATGGAACCGAAGGAGGTGCGTAATGGGATTAACCTTTGAATCCTTCCAGTCCTTGCTGAATTATTTAGCCAGGATAATTTAAGTATGATGGCATTTGTCATGGTGTTCTGCTTAGAGTACACATGTACATGTACCAGAGGGGGGCTTGTCCCTGAAGAACTTGAACACCCAGAAGCTGAATTCACCTCCCGTGGATGTAATTAGAAGTGGGGGGCTCACTAAAGCTGCTGGTTCACGGTTTCTCTTCAGCCACGATGAGGTTACACAGGTGACCACTGACCTCCTCCTGGAGCGGTGGTTTTGTGGTACCCAGCTGGTACATCCGCTGGCTAGCACATCATCGTCCACAGTAAGCAGGGGTGTGCCAAGGAGGCCTGCCAGTGGAGCCCTTGCTTCCTCACTCAGAAAGCTCTTGTGACATGTTTGAAATGGCACATGTTTTTCAAACTAGTTTCTGACTTAAGGATATTTATTAAATATCCATAAGAGTGAGAATAGGCTATATTCTATTAGAAACAAACCCTCAGAAAATCTGGCTATGTCTATTTGGTTCTTACAGATTAAGTAGCATATTTCTTAATATTCAAACTCTGCCATTGAGCTATATCCCCAGCTGGATAGCATATTTTATATCAAGGTCAACATGCCTTCCCAGGAATTGGCCTGATTTAAAGGGAAATAATAAGCTTTTAATTTAGCACACTTGTAAGAGTCCATATTTAACAAGTGTAGGCTAGCCATAGTGTAGACTGCACCATCCTAAAAGGCATTGCCATGTGTTTGATGCCTCCGTGGTAACTGTAGGAGAAGAAACCAAGAGCCGATGTGATTACATAATCCAAACCAGAATTAAAACAAAACTGTTTATCAGGAGGGAAGGATGGGAATGGAACCAGGAAACAGAGACTGGGTGGAGAGTAGAGCTGGCCAGTGAGATCAACAGAGGTGGCTCACAAAAGGACGGTTGAAAACGAAGACCTCTAGTACTGTCTGTGAGGTATCCGGTGAGCCACACGGCTGACTCACTTCCCTGCCCCTGCAAGGCAGCTCACCCGACATGGCAGCCTGTATACTGGGGACACAGAGGCCAAGAGGATGACAGTTCCAACTCACCAAGACTGCAAGACGAGATGGCCATAGGAAAAAACACAGGGAGGAACATGTGATGGGATAAGGAGACTCGGGGACCTCCTTCTCCAGGAAACCCCAAAATGCCAGAAACAGGGCAGATGATGGTTTCCTACCAGGAAGTCCAGACTTGCAGAGTTAAATATTAAAAAAAGAGTTACTAGTACCCAGACAGTTCGCCATTTACACGTTCTCCGTGGCACTCTGTAAGGATTCCCGTGGATTTTGTTGTCTAAATTTATTGTAGGTGTCCAGCTACCTGATTCTCAAGCATGTCAACCTGCCATGGAGACCCCTGATCTGAACTGAGTTCTTCTAGACCAATACATTTGAAACACAACAAACCAATGAGCTCGAGCTAAGAATGCCAAGGTAAGTTTCTGTCTACATGTTTGAGTTATAAAAGAGTCTGGAATTAAGAAAAAACTCGCATTGAACAATCATTGTGAAGATGTCTGCCAGCTCTTTGTGGGGAGAACGGCAGCTTGAATTAATTGGCCTCTGTAATTGCTTCTCTTTCATCTCCAGCCACGGAAGAAAGATAACCACAGCGCTGTAGTGATTATAGTCATCAGGGTGATTTGCTAAAGGTAAACCTTAGCTGGTGGAGTCCTAGGCTTCTGTAAACATTTTGTCAGTCTGCACATTTTGCAGACAACTTTTAAGGAAACATCAGCTTGTTTAACAGGCTTCTTTGGGTGAGCACTGTCCTTGGAGGTACCGGCTCCAGTCTTTAATCCCCCTTTCATTTAAGCTGATGCCGCTAATATTTTTTCAGTCATCAATCATGTGGTCAGTGCAACCTGTCCTGTGGAAATTTGAAAGCTCTGGTGAGGCTGTTGGCTTAGTGGAAAGGATGATCAGCTCTCAGGAGATTGGTTGGTAGCAATGAACAGCTCCTTATGCTGCTGCATGGCGCCCTTGCTTTTTCTCTGTGGAACACATCATCTTTGGTTGAGCTAGGTGAGTGATTGGTAGGAAACTGAATAGAAAAGGCCTTTGCTGATGGAAGTGTTTATTTCAAAGAAATCAGTGTTTGCCAGCTGCTTAATTTCTAGCTATATGCAAGCTAAAAAGCGTTGGAGCAGTCATTCTCAAGAAATTGTTAAAACTAATTTATTTGCAACTATTAGTAAGAATTTCACAAAGCCATGGTGACACAGAACTCTAATCCCAGCACTTGGGGATAGTGAGGATGGGCAGAGACAAGTGGATCTCTGTGAAATTGATGTCAGCTTGATCTACACAATGAGTTTCAGGATAACAGGGGCTACAATCTGTCTCAAAAAATGAACGGGGTTGGGGGGTGAGGAGGGTAGGGATGGGGCACTCCAAACATACACATGTCTGAAGTCTGACTTACTAGTTTTCAAGAGAGCATTGGTTGTTAACAAAGCACACTTATATCCATCCCCTCCCTTCCCTTCCATGTCAAAGCTGTTAGTCACTACACATCACCACCACCATTAAGGACCCTCCATCATAGCCCAACCAACAGTATGAGCTCCAGCATTTGCCACAGTATCAAAACTAGTTTTAGCTCTGCCTGGCAGCAACTGGAGAGCATCTTTCAGGAGTCCTGCTCTGCACTCAGCCCTTCTGGCCTATTCAGTCCTCCTGACAAATCTGCTATGAACTTCAGGAAGGGCAACCCATCCTTCTACTCCCAGGTTGAACAGGAGCTGGAGGCTTGACTCTGGGCCTCACTTCTCTCTTCAAATAACAGGCCACAAGCTGTTTCTATGAGCCGGTAGGTGTTCTAAGTGTCTTACATACACATTCCTTACTTCTACTGCCGATTTGTGAATGAGATAGGCACAGTGTTGACCCACATTGTAAGTGAAGATTTAAGGCCAGGAAGCCTGCACTAAGCAGTGCATCTATGATGGCGAAACCTGAACGGGCTGAGCAGCATGGACCACTATCCTGCTTGGCCAACTGGCTCCACTGAACCTTGGTGTCGCAGGCCCTTCTCAGATCTGTGCTTCTCCTTGTCTCGGTGGTTAGGAGTTTCTCCAAATCCAGTACCCCCAAATTTGTCCTCCCTTTGGTGAAGATGGAAGTTTTCTCTTTCACCTGCCTGTTCCCAAGTACTGGCAGCCACTTCCCAGATATTGGCTCAAGGCTTAATATTACTTATAAAGGCTCAGGCTTATTACTTGACTAGCTCTTACACTTAATATAACCCATAATTCTTATCTATGTTTAGCCACGTGACGTAGCTTGGTACCTTTTCTCAGTGTGGCGTTCTTATCTTGTTTCCTCTGTGTCTGGCTGGCGACTCCTGACTCCACCCTCCTCAGCATTCTTAGTTTGGCTTTTCCACCTAACTTCCTGCCAGCTACTGGCCAATCAGTTTTATTAAACCAATTCAAGTAACAAGTCTTTACAGTGTACAAGAGCTTTATCCCACAGCAGTGTGATTCTTTTGTAAATAAATAAATAAATAAATAAATAAATAAATAAATAAATAAAATTGTCCTCTGAAACTCATACTTCAGTGAGCAAACGTATTCTCTAGGAAAAGGTGTGAATCTATATGAAAAGGTTTGAGAACACATGAGACAGACAGACAGACAGAGAGAGAGAAAGAAAGAAAGAAAAGTCCACCAAAGGAGGTTCTCTTTCTTTATCCTCACATCTCATGCCTGTCATTTCAGGATTCACTGGGAGCTGTGGAAGAGGTGGTCACATCAAACCTGTCTGTTACAGTTAAAAACAGATCATATGGAAAAGGTGGCTAAGCCAGTAGCGTTCCAGAGAGGCTTGTGTGACTGGAGGAGTATATGAAGAGAAACGCATGAGGATCTGAAAGGGTCCACAGCACTGGCTCTGTTCTCATGTCTCTGTTTGGGAGCAGTGGCAGATGAAGCTGGGCTGGATTGTAACAGGCCTCGAATGCCAGGAGGAGCAAAATGCTTATGAAAGGAACCTGCCATTTCAAATTATAATTTCAGTATTACTGTATTCTACACATAAATCAATATTCTTAGCAAGGTGAGTGCTGCCTAATATTGCTAAAATATAAGCTAATGTTTAAGAGGGTCAAGGTGAATTCATAGTTGTGATATGAAGCTTAAAAAAAAATCAAGCATGAGAACTGTAGTATTGACTGGACTCAGCCACAAAATGCACCAAATGCAGGGAAGGAATCAGTATTTGATGTCGTAGCTTTAAACAAATATCAAATAATGAAAGCCTTGTGGAAGAAATAGATTTTTCTCTGCTTCTCACCCCCTAACCAAGGGCTACATTTAAATAGAAGAAAATGGAGATTTGTTTCAAGTGGCAGGAATTACTCATTTTCTAGAGAAAAATACAACGTCCATACCCGTTGATGCTTAAATTAAGATCAATGTGGTCATTAAGACTGAGCAGGAGAAGGAGACCCACGGGTCTGCTCAGGCCTTTTGGAGCTGGTGTCGGGCACTATTATGGTGAATAAATATATGGTGGGGTATAGGAGAGAGAGCAAGACAGAATGGTCCATGCCCTGTGTAGAGAGGCCGATGTGAAGAGTGGAGGCAGTGAGGAGCTAGCTGAGGTAGGTAGCCTGCCTGCCACCAGGTGCCAGGTGATGTTCAGGCCCGGGCTGCTGCCAAGGTCCATGTCTGGGTCCATGACCCTGCTGCAGCCACTCTCTGTATTGATGTCTGTGGCTCCTGTTACCACTGAAGGCAGAAAGGACAGGGCTGCAGAGTTGGCCCCATTCCTCACGGGCTACAACACTAGGGAGAACCCTTCCTGCTACTCACTGGCTGCAGCACTCACAGCAGGTCCTGCATCTCGCCTGGAAAGCACAGGAGAGTTGACCCTGTTGGCAGGGCTGCAGGTGAGCCGGCCCTGAGAGCCTGAGAGAGGGAGAGCTGGCCTCAGCTGCCTCGTGTGGTGGCTAGGGTGAGGGAAAGATGACCACCACCCACACGCACACCTTGCCACCTGTATGTAGCAGATGAGAGAGCTGCTCCTGCCCCTCACCAGCTGCAGCACTTGGAAAGTGCATCCTGCACTTCACTTGGGCAACAGTAGAGCTGACACTGTTGGTGGGTGCCGTGAGCTGGTCCAAGAACTTGAGCATGAGAGGTCTGGCCCCACCCTTCATCTGCCCCAGCGTGGCATGAGCAAGGAAGAGAAGCCCCCCACCCCCATCTGTGGTAGTGGGAGAGCTGGCCCAGAGGTCATGAGCGCAGGAGAGCTGTCCTTGCCCTTCACCAACTGCAGCATCTAGGAGAGTGGCCCCTGGACCTCACCTGAGCAACACAGTAGAGCTGGCTCTTGGTGCAGGTATAAGTGAGCTGGCCCAGAGGTCATGAGAACAGCAGAACTGGCCCACCCCTTGCTGCTTGCTATACAGGGCACACTAACACAGCAGTGCTGGAGAGCTCACTTTGGTGTTGAGAATGAGGGAGAGCTAGTGGGCTGACCAACCCTGCAACCTCCCAGGCCCAGAACCAAGGCTATGAATTGGCCCATCCCAATATCCACCCCATCTATGATCTGCTGGAGCATGTGAAGGTAGGGGGAGGCCACAGACAAAAGCTGCAGGATCTCCATGACACGGGGCAATCACAGGAATATCCAAGAAGAATCCCAGTGAGGCCCAGTACCAATAGTGTAGCAGAAACCAGAGACCTCGAACCAGACCAAGGACTCATTAAAATGAGCACCCTACAAGTAGAGATGGATGGACTAATGGGTTTACTGCGTGACTCACTGTGTCACACTACAGCTTTCAGAACGAGATTTTTCTCTTTTCTTTTTTTCCCTCTTCTTTTTTTTTTCCTTAAATTTTATTTAATTGTATTTTGACTGGGAGTTTGCAAGGGCAGAGGTTGGGTACGAAGGACTGGGGAGATGAACGGGATCCAGATACATGATGTAAACCCCACAAATAACAATTACAAAATTAAAAATATGTTAGATAAAGATGTCAAACATAAAAAAGACCAGTGTGAACAGAAAACTTTTTCCTAAATAACTTTCTGTTTCCTGGGTTTGTAATATATTTGCATCATCCCCCCCTTCCCTTTCCTCCCTTCAGCCCTCCCATGTACACCCCTCCTTTTCTTTTAATTGTTGTTACATACATATATTTTTAAAAATATGATTCTAAACATATAAATACAGCCCGCTCTGTCTGTAATGTTACTTATGCCTGTTTTCAGGCTTACCAGCTGCTGTTGTTCCTCCCTGGGGAAGACTCTTTCTCCTGCTCTGAGCATTCCTTAGTCACCTGTAGGTGAGCAGAAGCTTTAAAATGTGCTTCTGGGGTTCAAGGAGAAATTAGAGAGATGAATGAGAAGGAGAAGAGGGGAGGCAATGAGGCTGGGGAGTGAGATCAAAACAGGAAAGGCTAGGGAAGAAGGCTGTGAGAGCCAGAGCAGAGCGGAGGCAGACACTGAGGGGTCTGGTGGCAGGCGCTTCCGGCAGAAGGGGGCTGAGACAACCAGAGATGGACTAGATGCCATCCCTGCCTCACTGGAGGCCCTGCCCTCTGTTTGCCTCTTACTCTCCCTCGATTTCAGGCTGATAGATAACCACTGTGTGCAGCTCGGCTTGAGCCTGTCCCTGAAGGGTTGGGACAGCCCCGCATTCCACCTCAGTGATTGTTGTGCTCTGTGAAAACCAGAAAATTCCCCAGAATGGATGGAAGGAACAGCAGGCTGTGGACGCTACCTGACGTTTATCTAGACTGGGCTCCGTCTCTGCCTTGACAACTGGGCAAAGCTTTTGGCAAACAGAATCCTGTGGAAACACGCAAAGCAACCAGAATTGCTAAGAATGGAAAGAGGAAATCAGGGTGAGTTCTCAGTTCTGAGGGGAATCATGGTGTTTTCCACGCAGGATAAAGGCAAGAGAGTGACATGGATATTGTACGATTATATGGGTTGATAACCATATCATGTGTGTCTGTCCAAAGGGCATACCTAAAACTGTATAGTTCATGTAACTATTTAACCACTATAAATATAAAGTATCTAAATTTCTGCATATATTTGTTTGACCCAGTGAGGAACAACTAAAGTTGCAAATTACCCTTGGAATTCTTAATTTGATCAAAAAGTGAAGCCATATGAAGGGATACTCATTTGAAAGGACCATGGGACCTAAGCTCTAGGCTTGAGTATGGGAGCTTGACTAAGTGCCTTAGCAGTTTCTTGGGCCATATTGCCTCAAGTATAAAAGAAGAGGCTGGGCCATCGGGTCCACACAATGCTGGCCTGCTCTAACCAGCTATGACTGTAACATTTGTATGGGAAACATGGCAGGATGCCAAAGCAAGGGCTACAGCTGAGGTGACTTTGTACAGCTTGCAGTGTGGCTAGGTCAGCACCAATCAAGAATTTGTCATTTGGAGCCTGAGACTTTGTGCTGTAGAAGAGAGATTAAAATACACCTGCTTGGGTGGAGTAGATGGCTCACTCAATAAATCCCTTGCATGCGATAGTGAGGTCTTGACTTTAGTCCCCAGCATTTGAATACAAATGCTGGGTGCTTCCCTGTGTGCCTGTAATCCCAGCACTGAGGAGGCAGACAGGCAGGTTCCAGGGGCTTTTTAGCCAGTCGGCCTAGCCTAATTAATAAGTTCCAGGTCCCAGTGAGAGATCCAATCCCAAACAACAAGGTTCTTAGCTCCTGAGGAAATAATACCATGAGGAATGACCTTTAACATTTACGTGCATGCCCACACATGTACATGCACACCCACAAGGGCACAAACCATGTGCCACATACACCCAGGTACACATATGTCTGTACTTTTAAGCCTGGAATTAATTTTGTCTTGCATAGGTATTATGTATTAATTAAGAGCTAAGAGATGAAACAGAAATGGTAACATTAGAGAAGACAAGAAGGAAGGTTATGTTTTATTGATGAGGACTTTGTTCTTCTTTGAGCTCTGCTAAGCATTGAGTAGGGCACACCATGTCCAGAACCAGTAGGATTAGCTTTTTGCACAGTGCCTAGAATTTCCTCTACACATTAATCTTCCACTAAAAAGAAACTGATGTAGTACATTTTAGTCTTTACTGAAATGGTCTTATCTAAAAGAAAAAACAAAATGAGCAATTGGGATACTTCACATTCACATAGTCGGAGGAGTGTGGAAGATTGGGTTTTAACCTCAGTGGGGTTAAAAAGTTTCCCTCGATATTTGTGCAGCTAGGTAGAAATCCACATGTATCAACAGTTTGCTGTGGGATAAAGCCCGAATGGTCAACAAGGCAATCCAACGCTTTGCCTTTTCAGCACATTATTTTAACAAGTGGACACTGCGGCTTATTTTATTTTAAACTTTATTATTAAAGAATGTAGCAAATTAATAGCATCACATACTAAAATTAACCATATACAAAGACTATGGTTAAACTATGCTAACATATGGTTAGCATAACCATTCAAGAGGGAAGTGACAGTGTTTTACATCGGATTTTACACTTTCACTATCAAATATACTTTTACACACTTATCCGACACCAAAATAGAAAAATCTACAACAGGGTTAGAACTAGAAAAGCAATCCGCTTTAGATCCTTTCAGAACTCATATTTGTTGTCTGGCAAGTGAGTATTTCCTGAGCTGTGTTCTATTAAACCTTTGTACTTTCTGTTCATTAGAGACAGTGACTCACTATAAAGCACAAGCTAGCCTTGAATAGAAGACGCCTGCCTCAGTTTCCAAGTGTCCAGATGATGGGTGTGCACCTACTGCCCAGCTAAAATGTGCTCTCTCTCTCTCTCTCTCTCTCTCTCTCTCTCTCCTCTCTCTCTCTCTCTCTCTCTCTCTCCCCCCAAGGTTAGATACAATTTCAGTTTGGCCATCATAACCATTTAAAAGTGCCCAGTCATGCAGCGTGGAGGATGTTGCAATGTCAGACACCACCACTACCACCCACTTCCAGAACTTTTCATCTTCTCAAACTGGAATTTTGTACCCATTAAACTCTAATTCCATGTTCTCCCTCTCCATAGCCGCTGGCAACCAGTAGCCTTCTTCCCATGTACTTTGTTTTTGAGACTAATTTATTAGTTTTTAACTGTGATATTTCATAATCCTAGCATTTGAGAAGCAAAGTCATGAGCAGAAGTGTTTTTTTTTTTTTTTTGAGGCAAGGTAGGGTTTACACTGACTTTTCAAATGTCTAAATCTTGTGTTTATTCAATTAATAAGAAATTTTAACCATTTTTTCAGATTTAAAGTGTTTATCTTATTGTCGTTAAATATACAACATTTCTGAGTTTATTTTAATGACTCCTGGAAACAGAGACGTTGAAGTACTGTTTTAAAAGGCAGGTTTAGGACTTTAATCCCAAGGCTTGGGAGCAGAGGCAGTAGGATTTCTATGAGTTTGAGCCCAGCTTGGTTTGCATATTGAGTTACATGCCAGCTAGGGATGCACAAGGAGATGGTTTAAAAAACAGAAACAAACCAAACCAAAAAAGCACATGCATTTAAAATGGTACATCAACCATTTGTGATAGGATCTATTAAATAGGATATATTAAAATTTGTCAATGCAGACTTCTGTTCTAAATATTAATATAAAATATATGCTTTTTTGTTTGTTTGGTTGTTGTTAGAAGAGCATTTCACACTTTTGAGAGTTACTGTTCTGTGGGTCCTCCGCCCCTCTAGTAAAACCCACTATGTTAAAAGATGAGACCGCATGAATAACACAGACTGTGCCCGTTCAGCTAATAGTGCTTAGAGTTTTGAAACAAAACTAGGTTGTGAGGAATTGATAGTAAATGCTGAATTCTCAGTGCATGTAAATAAACCTTAACCCAAGACCGTCTGTTTTTCCCAGAGCCCTAGTAAATAGACTTTTTAACAGGAATCTCATGTAAAGTAGCCATGTGCTTATAATTACCCAAACATTGTAGATCCCCTGTGTGGAATTTCACATCTTTATTGCTTCTATTTTAATGTTTACAAAGTTGGTAGTAATTTCTCAAACCAAATCTGATCCTAAACAGGAAAGACAACTTCCTATGTAATTGTAATTTTTTGATGCAAGATTTGGCAAGAATCAAACCATTCCTAGAACTTAATCATTTTGACTGTCGTAAGAACCCTGTATGCTCATTTGAGAAGGCACTTGGTCCACCCCACTGAATATCCCCAGACCTATTAGCAACGCGCAATGTGGTTTTAATCTAGAATATTTGGACAGACATAAAACATGTTGAATCATTACAGAAAAGAGTGTTGCCACAAATTCACAGTGAAATACAGTAAAACCCTGTGTCAAGCAAAACTTAGTCCTTTTAGAGAAGTTAGTTACCAAAAGGAACATTTTAAGAGAAAATGAAAACTAGATCAATGAAAAAATTTTAGATGTAATTTCAGAACAAAAGCATAAAGATTGAGAGTGGCTAAAATTAACAGAGAACTTTTTGGTATTTAAAAAAATCAAATACTTGGCTACTTAAATATTATTACCCTCCTCATATCTATGTGGACTTACATCCATTGCTGAATCTAATCTCTTCTCTGTATGAATTGTACTGAGGGTTTCATTATGCCATTCCTCTATGTGTTTCTGATGTATTTTGATCTAATCTGCACAAAGGACTGAGGACATACATATTTTCTTTTTCATCTGGGTTGACATACCTTGTTAGGAGTTGTTTAAATTTTATTTTTATTCATATTTAAAACTTGTAGCAGTGAAGTACCATCGTAAAGTGAGAATGTTTTGAGTTTCAAAAGCCAAGAAGGGACAGAGTTCAAGTTCAAGTCCCTCCGTGGGTCCCATCACGGAGCAGAGGAGGCACCTGCACTCCCTTCCTCCTAATGGGCTCTCTCTCTCTCTCTCTCTCTCTCTCTCTCTCTCTCTCTCTCTCTCTCTCTCTCTTCTCTCTCCTTCAAGTTCAAGCAGACCTGACCCAGTTGTTCTCAGAGATCAGTCTGAGTTAACCATTTATAGCTTGGAATGTGTGTAGACAATTAAATCCACCTGGTTCACATCGGGCATAAAAATTATTTGCCTTAGGAATGAGAATTATTAATTGGAGATAAGATTTTCTATTACACTTTTTCTTTAGGGCTCTTTCTGAGTAACCAAAGCATTTCTTGAAGCTCTCGGCGGGTCACTTACCCCTACTTGATGGTGTAGGTCACTGGTTCAAAATCTGAGCATGCATTAGAATCCTCCCCCACCACACACACCCATGCCTGCATGGGTCCTGTTAAATGAAGACTGCTGGGTCTCAGCTTGGGTGCAGACCTTTAGGAGGGTGGGTGGTAAGGCTGGTGCTTCCAGGTCAGCCCTGCACTATGTGAGAGCTGCTAGGATGGGCAAACTACAGCAGGATTGGCTGTCACATGACTGCAAGAGAGCAATAGGAGAGGAGGAACAGCTTGACCGGGATGGGCAAACTACAGGATGGCCGTCACATGACCTGCAAAGCAATAGGAGAGGAGAACAGCTTGACCTGGCTCCTCAATAGAGACTTGGTCTTTTTTTGCAGTATCCAGATGCAGCACTCCAAATTCCCACCCATCTTAGGCTGCCATCTGCCACATCGTACTCACACAGGTTCTGATTCCTCATTGACTGAAGACTGCTTAGCCAGCAGAGGAGAAGACTGAGCTTATGAAGACTGTCATCAAGTACAACTCCCAAGTCCATCTCATCTGAATTCTCTAAAGGCTCTCAAAAAAACCTGTCGAGTATACAACAAGAAATACACGAAGGCGGGTGATGGTTCATACTAAAGTCTCATCACGTGGAAGCTGGGCAGGAGGGTTGCTATGAGTTTGAGATAACCCTGGGCTACATAACAAGATTCTGTCTAAAAAAGAGGGGCGGGGAGGAGAGGGAGGGAGGAAGATCACATCATGTTTATCCTGTGCAAAAGAACTCTGGATTAAAAAAAGAAGAAGTAGAATACTAAGACTGTATAAAGTGTGTCAAGCAAGGAGAACGAGCTCATGGCTTCCCAGCTTTTGTTGAGGTGTTTTATGGTTGTTTTTTGTCCCTTCTCTTCCCTGAGATGAACACAGACTAGGCTTCCTCCAGTTGCTCAGGACCCCACTGTACTTCATCTTTGACCTTCCCCGGGACCGCCACCCTCACTCTACACCAATAGCTTTTCTTTCTTAGTTTTTTTTTTTTTAATTAAAAAAATTGGTGTGTACCTGTTCTTGTGTGGAGATGTGCTTGCACAGCTCAAGCATCCACCGCAATCATTTCGCTGAGTTATGTGTGTGTGTGTGTGTGTGTGTGTGTGTGTGTGTGTGTGTGTGTATTCACATGTGTGTGCACACTTGTGCGGAAGGGACCTCACACACTTGCGTGCTCAATCATGTGGAGTCCTCTACCATTCTCCATGTTACTCTTTGAGACAATGTCTGCCTTTGAATCTAGAGCTTCAGTGCCATTGTTTTTACTATGGTGCTGGGGATCAAACTCAGGCCCTTCTGCTTATGTGGCAAGCATTTTACAGACAGAGCCATTTCCCTGGTCCTCATTTGCTATACTTAAAGCAAATACTATTCCTTCTAAAAGATTTTTAATATGTATGTATAGGCCTGTATGAGTTCATGTGCATCCTGTTTGCAGGAGCTCAACTGAGGAGGTCAGAGGGCATCAGATCCCCTGGAACTGGAGTGACAGGTAGCTGTGAGTCACCAGAATGAGCTTGAATATACAAGATCCACCTATGTAGATCAGACTGGCCTTGAACATACAGTGATCCACCTGTGCAGATCAGGCTGGTCTAGAACATACAGTGATTCACCTATGTAGACCAGGCTGGCTTAGAACATACAGTGATCCACCTATGTAGACCAGGCTGGCCTAGAACATACAGTGATCCACCTATATAGACCAGCTGGCCTTAAATACAGTGATCCACCTATGTAGACCAGGCTGGCCTTGAACATACAATGATCCACCTGCCTCTGTCTCTCAAGAGCTGGGAGTAAAGCATGTGCTACCCCACCTAGCCTTAGAAGTGCCCTTAATTGCTGAGCCATCTCTAGACTCCTTTTTACTTTTTTAAAGAGACCTTTTCTAGTGCTCTCTTCGGTAGCACATATACTAAACTTGGAATGATACAGAGAAGAATAGTACGGCCCCTGTGCAAGGATGACACACAAATTCGTGAAGTGTTCCATTAAAAAATAGACCTTTTCTAAAAATGGGATTTGATGAAAATTTCAAAAACAGAGTAAAGCAGGAATGCTCAAGCTAAGGCAAACACAGGACACACCAGCCCTACCTGTTAACCCCAGTGCTTGGCTCCAGGAACACAAAGACATTGAGTTGTAAAGCCAGAGCCATCCATAGTCATTTTCAATTACTTTCTTATAATCAAAACTTACGCATATAAAATCTCATTTCTGAGTACTATTTCCAGAGCATTTACTCTTATTAGGTTGCCAGTTCATTAATTTATTCAGAAGTGTATGATAGTAAAACACAATTCAGATCCTACCAGAGAGTGTTTATATTTAATCTTGTCCTCATAAGGACAGTGCCTCAAAGAAGTGATTCCATTCACATGACCCTGTAGGTATTTCCTGACACCTTCCAGGGGTGCATTTCCTGGGCCCCTTAAATGAGGGCTCCTTCCTACGGGACTTACATATACTAACAGGTCAGACACTTTTTGAAAAGAAACAGCTTTCAAATAATACTTCAAAATATTAAATAACTAAAGGGAAGGTGTGTTGGTTTGTTTTGAGTCAGAGTCTCATTATGTAGTCCTGGCTGGCTTGGAATTGCTACTAGACTAGGCTGGCCTCAAAGTCTCAGAGAACCCCCCTGCCTCTGCCTCCTTGACTGCTGGGATTAGAAGCTTTATCCACCTTCCCCATCTTCACTGAGAAAAGACTCTTTTCTTTACTAAAGAGAAATTTTTCTCCCTGGTCCAATATAAAATAATCATTTAAAACTGTAAGAACACAAATTTAAGACGATAATAAATGTGGCAATTTTGATTTTGATCTTGTATTTCTCTGTAAACATGTCTATAATCTATGAATGTTTGTTGCCAAATTTTACATACACTTTAAGTGTGATTCCCCAATTCCTTTAAATAATTTTTGAAAGATGTTAATTGGGATTACTAGTCCTTGATCAAGCAGTTTTGTCTGTGAGCAGTAATTCTCCCAGCATCCACAGGGGGGCAGGAGATACCGTGTCCTACTGATGTCTGTAGCTAGGTGTGTGTCTGATACTGATTCTGGTATGAAAGCTATCAGAGCCAAGTCCCCACCAGACTCTCTCACGGCATGTCAAGAAATTCTCACTGTTTCAAAATGTTCCTCCCAGAAGAAAGTGCCAAAGAAGTGATTAGAGAATCTAAGACTGGAGACTTAAAATTCCATAGCAGTATTTCAAAGACTCAATGTGTAGTGTGGAAACCTAAAAGCAAATCTGGCAATAGTTTAGTTTGCTCCTTATAGTTTTACCATCACAACACACACACACACACACACACACACACCACACACACACACACAACACACACACAACACACAGGCGTGCAGTGGGTGAGGAAACTGGAGCAATGGCCTTAGTGAAGCCTTGTTAACACGGGGTGGATTTCTTTTTAAAGCATACTTAGAGACGTTTTAACGATAGGAAACGCTGGCTTAGGAGTCTGAAGGGCTTGACTCTTGGTTGTATTTCTGACTTGCTGGTGACCTCCAGCCCTCGGGTTGATTTGTCAGTGTGTTACTCACCTGTAAAATGATCACAATAGTCTTTTTGGCAAAGAGAACTTCCTTCACACAGATCCAAGGCTGGTAACAGTGAGAGGAACATCTGCCCTGAGGTAATCCTGAAGACAGGAGCCCACCCACATCCCTTGTGGTCCCTGACTTTTGTCTTTCTACATGACCATCTAGTCAGTTGAAGGGCTGTAAGTCACGGGCAATGGGAGGGCTGGCTTGCACTGCCTTGTTTCCTGTTTCCTGGTAACTGGCAGCAGATAATTGCTGTGGGCAGAGTGAGTGGAGATGGGGGCTGCCTTTATGAGCAGGAAACATGGCTACTGAACCGAAGGATCTAAAACCATGACTCGTCATAACAGACACTGTGGTACCACAAGTGAAAATCATGACAACATAAAGTATGAATGTTCATTTCGCAGAGGGAAGGGATGCAGACAGACCACAGGAGGATGCATCCACTCTCCTGGATGTCACTTCACGGTCAGTTGCAGGAGCAAGAGGCAATGTCGGCCACAGGAAGCATGAGAGGGAAGCAGCCAGACAGGAGAGCAGGGAAGCAGCAGGGATGAGCAGCGGAGAGCAGCCGGAGACACAGGGAGGCAGGGAGCAGGGACAGGAGAGCAGGGGAGCAGCCGGACACAGGGAGAGCAGGGGAGCAGCCGGACACAGGAGAGCAGGGGAGCAGCCGGACATAGGGAGAGCAGGGGGAGCAGCGGACATAGGGAGAGCACATAGGGGAGAGCAGGAAGCAGCCGGGCATAGGGAAAGGTGAGGACCCAGGGTGACTGGTGGTTTTCCAAAGAAATGGCGAGAAGCTGCGAGGGGAAGAGAGAGGGAGGAGAGAGAGGCAGGTATTCTGAAGGGGATGGGTTTGCTGTTAATGTTAAGTGCCCAGGGTGTCCTCTCTGGATGGCAGTACTCTGAGAAGGACATGTGCACTGAAAATGGAGGAGCATGAGCAGAGATGTCATTTTGTCAAAGTAGATAAATATCTGCCAAGTATTATTTAAAATTCCCGTTCCTCTCCTTTCACATCCTTAAGCTGGTGAAACAACAATAAATCATCTAGATCCCGGAAAAAAGAAGGACAGAGCTAGAGGAAGCACCTTCAAGTCCAAGACAGGTCGTGGCTTGGCATTCAGGAGCTAACTAACCATAGGGATATACAATGGGTGGGCGACCAAGGGGAAAACAGCCACACTAAACAGCAGCAAATAAGGGTACAGACTGAAGCAGTGTGATCTCGGGCCTCAGTTTCCCTTCCTGTAAAATGAAGATAATACAGCCCTGGACTCAGGCTCATTATGAAGATTAAGGGGAAACTGTTTGCAGACTTCATAGAGGCACGGCTGACAGAGGTTCCCTGTGGGTATTCTGCCATATCGAGGCGTGGAGGCAGGTGTCCAGGGTGAGAGGCATGCCTCTGACCTTAAGCAAGTCAGAGTAAAGAGACGGAAAAGCAAAACTGCCTCCCCTAGCGTGCTCTTGGGCCTTCAAGGTCCCAAAGAAGGGGGAAAAAAGGCAAGGAGCAGAGTGGAGAGCCCACAGAGAAAGAGTCACCTCAGCTCAAACCCGGCAGCTTTCAGCTGGACACAAGGCATCGCACGGGTGGTACCAGAGCCTCTCCTCCCTGGATCCATCCTTGGCTGAATGGCCTTGGAAAAGTCACTTCTCTTTGAGTCTTTTTCTTTCTTTCCTCTTTTTTTTAAATCCACGAAAGTGGGATGATTGCAGGAGGGCGTTTAAGGTTGGTGCTTGAGTACCCACCCCACCCCATAGAGGCTCTGGGACAACTCCTGCCTGGAGTGCAGTCTGAGAGAATTCAACCCTTCACCGCCAAGTGTAGCGGCGTCCAGGCTCCGGGAACCGCGGGCGGGTGGGCGGGGAAGACACTGGGAATCTGGGGACAGATAAAGGAAACTCGTGATGGGGCGAGGCTGGGCTGAAAAGAAACAGATTGGGGTAGAGCTGCGAAGGGAGGGGTCTGGTTGTGGGGAAGAAAGGGTGGGAAACAGAGAGTTGGGAGGACACCAGAAGAAGAAAAGCAGACCGAGGGGTGGCGGGGTGTGATGGGGGTGGAGAAGAAACTTGGGAAAAGAAGGAAGTCCTGAAGACAATAGGAAAGAGGAAAGGGGAAGTTTGGGTGCAGAAGAGAGAGGCAAGCCCCCAAGGGGCCAGAGAAGCCGGGGATCACAGCAAAGAGAAATGAAGCAGCTGAGCAAGCGCCAGAGGTTGGGGTCTACGAGAGGAGAGGCTGGGGCCTGCAGGGGAGCGTAGCAGCTCTGAGCACCAGTCCAAACTCTGAAGACTGGTGGCCTTTGCCTGACCTCGAAGGTTGGGGAGAGACGCTGGTCTTTGTGGAAAGCAGCATCCTACGAGAGAATGGAGCTGTGTGGGCTGGCCCCCTGCCCTGGCTTCCCCGGCTCAGGGCTGAGCCCTGACGGAGTGCTAACGGCCCGCTAGGAGGGTGACCGGAGGGGAGAAGGTGCCACCACAGCGAGCCAACGCGCGCCTGCGGCAGAAGCACCAGCTCCAAGCCATCTCTGGCCACCGCCTCTGCGACTTCCCGGGTCCCCGGGCCTCTGACTCCCAGGAAAGTGCGGGCAACCAGCCGGCTTGAACGGTCGGCTGCGCGGCGCTGCGGAGGGTGGGCTTGCCCGCCCTAGCTAGCCTGGCCCTGGTGCTGCGTGCGGGCTCTCGCTCCCCAGCCCGGGCGGGCTCTCGCTCCCCAGCCCGGGGACAGCGGCGCTCCGTTCCCGCTCGCCCCGCCAGTTCTCCCGACTCTGCGGGGCGCTCCCAGCTCTCACCTCGCACGCCTCCCGCGGCGGCGCTGCGCCACGCCGCTACCCCAGCCCACCGTGGGCCCCCACTCCACACCTCCTGCCGCACTACTGCCGCCCTCCTCCTCCCCCCCAGCCGCTCTCCTCCCCTCCCCCCCCCGCGCCTCGTCGAGGGGCGGGAGGGGGCGTGGCAGGGCCGGGTTTGTGTAGCTGCTACCCGGCTCCCCGCACTCGGAGTCTGCAGAAGGAACGCGGCCCCCGCCGCTGTCCAGCTGCTCTGTGCCTTTCGCGCCCAGCGCCGCCGCCGCTGTCGCCGCCGTCTCTCCGGGAAACTCAGCCACTCGCTCGCCATGGACACTCCTAAGGGTCCTGCTCTCGGCGATCTTCCTCATCAGCTTCCTCTGGGATTTGCCGGGTTTCCAACAGGCTTCCATCTCCTCGTCCTCCTCCTCTGAACTGGACTCCACCAAGGACGCGCGACAGCGCAAAGAAGGGAAGATGCCGAGGACGCCACAGGAGAGTGAGGAGGGCCGGACGCCCCAGGAGCACCAGCCGCGGCAGAGCGAACTCCGCGGCGGCCGCTGGACAGTCTCAGGGGCAGGAGCCTCCAGGCAGGGCCGCGCGTGGTACCCACGAGTACATGCTGTCAATCTACAGGACTTACTCCATTGCCGAGAAGCTGGGCATCAATGCCAGCTTTTTCCAGTCTTCCAAGTCAGCTAATACGATCACTAGCTTTGTAGACAGAGGACTGGGTAAGTGGCAAAGAAAGCGCCCGACTCCTCTCCCGCTGGAGCGCCTCAGCCTGAGCGCTGCCCTGGCTCCCGCAGGAGGTTGCTTTTTGTGAATTCCCTTCCCATTCTGGACACCTCCCCTTTTTCTTTTCTTCAAGCCCCAAATTCTGAGTGCAGCTGCAGATTTTGCTCCAGCCTGTAGTCCTCCCTACTCTCTTACTTTTCTTCCCTCTTTTTTCTCTTTGTTTTCTCGTCTTTTGCCGAAAGCATCGTGGTGGTCACTGTTCTGGTAGCTAGAGGAGGAAGTGTAGCGAAAGAGAGGAGGCGGTCAAATAAAGGGAGGAGGTGGAGAACGTTAAGAGAAAGGACTGGGGGACCCTGTGGCCAAAGCTTGTGAGGGATGCTGACCCTAGAGCATCTGTGAGGGCGTTCGCAAGCCTGGAGCCTCCTGTCTCTCAAGGAAAAAGCCAGGACATGGTAGTCAGTCCGTCAAGGCAGCGAGTCTAGGATCAGTGACTGGCAGTGCCTTGATCCAGCAGTCTGTGGGTTCTCCTGGAGCCCTGCGCAAGGGTGTGGGGACATTCTGGTACCGTTCCCCCCCCCCTGATAGTTCTCAAGACACCTGATAGTTCTCAAGTCACAGTCACAGGATGGGTCAAACAGGGACCGCCTGAAAGTGTGGGGTTCTTAAAGCAACTACAGGAGTGTACACATCCACCTCAGACAGACAACGCTCTTCTCTCTGAGCATCTAGGGCACCCAAGCCTCATGCTCCGTGCCAGACAGAATGCACGGTCTGTAGGATTCTGAGCGTGCCCTCTTGCTCTCATCGCTGATGACCAAAGTCTTCCGATTAAACCTCAGATACTGGGGAAAGTTCCACCGGCTCCAGAGAGGAAAAAAAAAATCAGAAAAAGCAGGAAAGGGTGAGAGAAAAGGAAGGGACGGTGGACAGAGAGGAGGGTACTGAGAAGGTGAGAGGCGCTAAGAGATTTAGGCAGCCAGTTGCTTCCCCATACTCCCAGACTTAGCTTCGGTTGTTCCTAAACCTGCAGGTTCAGGATCAGTGAAAGTATCCAGAAGCCCCAAAGTCCCGGGATTGGGCAGAGGGAACTGGTCAGCTACATCTACCCACCTTTATGGCTCTCACATTCTCGAACCTTTGCAGAGTAGGATAATGTCCCCCTCTGCCACCTGCCCCAAGCCTTACTCCGTGTCCAGCCACCGGCCTTCCCTCGAAGCTGCTTCCTTCTCAGCCAAGGTTCTGCCCCGCCAGGTAACGCAGCTGCAATCCGAGGTCAGCTGGGTTATGAGCTGCTGAAAAGGTCTCCACGGCAAATTAACGCCGCCGTATTTTATGATGATTTTAGGAATAATAAAGTCACCTTTCAAAAACACGTGGCTTCTTCGTATTGCTGCTACTAGGTCTTGGACCTGGGTAGCGCCAGCTCCTTATCGCGTTGCAGCGCGGTTCTCCCCCTGCAAAACTTCTCTGTTAACTTCCCAGTGCCTCTAATACCATCGCCAAAGCAGAGGCGATAGAAAGTCAGAGAACAGTGCTAAGGGAAGAAATCCCAGAGGCCTAAACTAGCAGGCAATTTGGTACTCTCTTCTTTTCCCGGAAGTTGACAAGTTCCCCTCTCCTTCCCCAGGCAGGCACCTAAATGGTTCACAATACTCCCTGAGAGTTGGCACGGAACCAAGGGGCATGTAGGCTCTTCCAGGTATCTATAGATGACTTTGGAATTTCGGCAAGCATGGAAGGCTGTCTCTGGGGCCCTAGACCTTCATAGACTCGAGCACTCAACAACCCTTGTTTGCCCTGTGACGTCCATACAACCTAGAGCCCATGCCGGTGCTGGGAACCCCCAGGCTCTCGAGTACTGGATGGGGTCTGGGGAGTGGAGGAACACTCTTCTCTTGGCCCATCCACGATTGTGAGGTCAGCAGGATTGTGGATTTAACCTCAGAATGCGTTGGCATAGGGCTGCCAGAGGTCCCTAGTTCAGAGCACCAAGACCCTGGACCGTAGCTTCAGAGGCTCTGTCTCCTCCTCACCCTCTAAAGTTCGAAGGAAAGCTAGGACACTTGGAAGGCTGTGCTGCTTGTGGCAAGTCGCGCGGGGTGTAAAGGAGCTGGGGGGGGGGCAGAGAGGGACTGGAGGGGTGCGCGGAGGAGGGGCTAGATTGTTGGCTGCAGCCCAGCTTGATAAAAGGGAAAACCTCACTTTCCCTCTCCCTGATTTTGATTTGATGTGTCACCGGCGGTGACCTCGGGTTGGACCTTCCGGGGCTTGCTTAGCATTGGGCCCCTGATTGGAGTGTTACGACTCAGCGATCTAATTGAGGGTTCATGTCATAACACATCAAACGGTGTCTAGATCTCCCGTGATGGAAGGGACCCACTAACCGCGCATCCCCCGCTTCTGGAGAGGACTTCCGCCCCTCTCGCGCGGGGTTCTTAACGTGCCAAACTCTTCAGCATCCCTCCCCAATCCCTGAGTGGGTAGGCAAAAAAAGAAAAGGGCCAGCCAGGAGAGGAGCCGGTCGTAACTAACTTGGCGCCTTGCCTAGGGAAAGTTTAAAATCGCCACAGAGTGGTAGGCTGGGATCGGAGGAGCCAGGGTCCCTCTAGGGGATTCACAAGCTCCAAGAGACTCACACAGAATTAGTTAAAGATCTTGCTCACCTGAGAACCTAAGAGTTATACCTGAAGCTGGCATTTGAGATTGGAGGGCAGTAAACACACCCGCGCAAGTGAGGAAAGAGAGCTGTGACTCCACAGAAACAGCATGGCCTTCACGACTACCCTGAGAGCTGCTCCCTGTTCCTGGAGTCCCGAAGGAGGCCTTACTGCAGGCCTTTGAAAATGCCCTGGAAGAGTAAATAACAATAGCCAAGATAGACTGACCTTTTATTGTGGGCCAAGTACTGTACTAAAAGCTATGCCATGAATGAGCTCACTTAATTCTCGGCTACCGTTGCTGGCACTGCTTTAGAGGTGAATTAAGGAAGACAGGGAAATTTAGTTGCTCAAGGTCACACAACTGGTGAGAGATGAGATTCTAGACACAATACTAAAGCAGGACACTATACGGACAGGGTAAAGAAAGGGGCTTTCTAAGAACTGTGGTGAGATGCAGAAGGAAAAAATAAATAAAAGATTTCGTTTTTTGGCTTAACGTTTTTCTGTGGTCCTTAAAGATCCAATTAGTAGTTCTTATGGAACTTTGGATGCAAGGATCTGAATACGTATCATGCCTGGTTTCTCTTGTGTTTGTTTAGTAGAAGTGTTAACTACTTTAATGGATGATCTTTTAACATGCTTTCATGTCGTACTTCAAAAATTATTTTAGAGAAGTAGAGAAGAAAGGATGTCTGTGCACTGGTGGGTGAGCTGAGAACACAGGATCAGAATGAACCAGGTTAGACATCATGGTATCATAAAGATCAGTAGTTCCGGATTCCTAGACTCCAGCCTGGATATGGTCAAGGCAGACAATTAGAAACTTAGGAGGGAAGGTGGAGAAAAGGCAAAAGAAGAGACAGACAGACACACACACACACACACACACACACACACACACACACACACACACACGGGGGGGGTGGAGGGAGAGAAGGAGTGAGGGAGGGAGGAGAGAGAGAGAGAAGAGAGAGAGAGAGAGAGAGAGACGAGAGAGAGAGAGAGAGAGAGAGAGAGATATCTGCCTTGCAATTTACTTCTAAGTGCCAAAGTAGAAAAGAAAAAAGAAAAAACTCTCAAGGATTCAAAGAAGAGGGAAAGGCAGAAAAATTGAGTCTGAGAATACTTCTGTGGGCCAGGTTTCCCAGAGCCTTTGAATTAAGAACAGGGTCTAGTGTTGTGCTGCTGTTACAAGCCCGTTTACAGAAACAAGACTGCAAAGAACAGATAACACCACACAGGAGAGGGAAGTATCTTTAGGGGCTGGGTAGCCTTATAGGTGAGTCCAGGCGAGTCTGCTTCTGGTTGCTTACTAGTTTGTCTGGTTATCTTCAGTTCAAAGATTACAAGGAGGCAGCGGAGTGCTAGGCACAGACCTCGGAGAGGGGGGCATTCTAGAGCTGCGGAGATTCCTGCTATTGAAGTTTGCCGCCGCCGCCGCGCCGCTTCCCTGTTTCCCTCCCGTTGATGCAGAGCGGTGGGTTTTCTGCGTGGAGTCATCAGCGCGGCGGCGCTAACACTTTTGCCTGGACCCTGTTGTCGTTGGCAAACGGAAAATGAAATATAAGCAGGGAAGTATTTTAATGGGGATGGAGGGAATTCGCAACTGTTAATTATTTGGTGACCTTGTATTCGATTTGTTTGAGTCCCTTATAAAAACACTAATTCATACCAGACGGCCAAGTGAGGAAGCTGGGCAGAAGGTTCCAATCTAGGCTTTATTTCCCGGAAAAGAGAACAGCCTTGGAAAGGGCTTGCTAAGCGTGCAAGTGTGTGTTTGAGGGGTGCCAGCAGAGGACTGGGCACAGGCTGGATTTGTGGTTCAGGCTGAAGGATCTTCCCTAGCTGGGTTAACCAGAGATCCTGGGGAAAGTCCCGGGGGAAGACAAGGAAGTTTTAGGCTCCAAAAGTTTGTCTTACTCTTCCAGTTGTAATGATTCAGGTACATTTAAGGCCACAAGCCAGCCTATAGGCTTGTAGCTCAAAGCTCAACTCTGTTTATGTCTCCATGTGCTTAAAGTCCACCAAAAGGGAAAAGCAAGATGCTAAAAAGACTAGAATCTTGTGGGGCCAGAGTGCAGGTTGCAGGAGGATTCTCAGCCAGAAAGGCTTATCTGAGGACATCAAAGGTTATCCCCCTCTCTGGAGGCTGGAGGCTTTGGGCTTTTGCCCAGGGTGCAGTGGCTGGTGGGGGAGGGGGAGGGAAACGTGCTCACACACCTCCTTCATCTCTGCACATTAAAAAAAAATTACCCGAGCCATGGACCCTATAGGTTTTTGCATTGTCCCTTTCCTAAGTGAATTAGAA